>NC_092037.1:73161342-73356342 GCF_003086295.3 Arachis hypogaea
AGAGACCTCAGCTTGCCCATTTGTCTGTGGATGATATGGAGTTGCCACTTTGTGGCTAATTCCATATCTAACCATAGCAGAGTATAGCTGTCTATTACAGAAATGAGTGCCCCCGTCACTGATTAGTACTCTGGGAACACCAAATCTGCTGAAGATGTGTTTCTGGAGGAATTTTAGCACGGTCTTGGTATCATTAGTGGGTGTAGCAATTGCTTCTACCCATTTAGATACATAGTCCACTGCCACCAGAATGTAAGTGTTTGAGTATGATGGTGGGAATGGCCCCATGAAGTCAATGCCCCATACATCAAACAATTCTATCTCTAATATCCCTTGTTGAGGCATGGCATATCCGTGAGGCAAGTTACCAGCTCTTTGGCAACTGTCACAGTTACGCACAAACTCTCGGGAATCTTTATAGAGAGTAGGCCAGTAGAAGCCACATTGGAGGACTTTAGTGGCTGTTCGCTCACTTCCAAAATGTCCTCCATACTGTGATCCATGGCAGTGCCATAGGATCCTTTGTGCTTCTTCTCTGGGTACACATCTGCGGATCATTCCGTCTGCACATCTCTTAAAGAGATATGGTTCATCCCAGAGGTAGTACTTGGCATCTGAAATTAACTTCTTTCTTTGCACTCTGCTGTACTCCTGGGGTATGAACCTCACAGCTTTATAGTTTGCAATATCTGCAAACCATGGAGCTTCCTGAATGGCAAAGAGTTGCTCATCTGGGAAGGTCTCAGAGATCTCAGTAGAAGGGAGGGACGCCCCAGCTACTGGTTCTATTCGGGACAGATGATCAGCTACTTGGTTCTCTGTCCCTTTTCTGTCTCTTATTTCTATATCAAACTCTTGCAGAAGCAACACCCATCTTATAAGTCTGGGTTTTGAATCCTGCTTTGTGAGTAAGTATTTAAGAGCAGCATGGTCAGTGTACACAATCACTTTGGATCCCACTAGATAGGATCTAAACTTGTCAATGGCATAGACCATTGCAAGTAACTCTTTTTCTGTGGTTGTGTGATTCTTCTGTGCGTCATTTAGAACACGGCTGGCATAATAAATGACGTGCAGAAGCTTGTTATGCCTCTGTCCCAACACTGCACCAATGGCATGGTCACTGGCATCACACATTAGTTCAAATGGCAATGTCCAATCTGGTGCAGAGATGACTGGTGCTGTGACCAGCTTAGCTTTCAGGGTCTCAAATGCCTGCAGACACTGTGTGTCAAACACAAATGGTGTGTCAGCAGCTAGCAGGTTACTCAAAGGTTTTGCAATTTTCGAAAAATCCTTTATGAACCTTCTGTAGAATCCTGCATGCCCCAGAAAGCTTCTGATTGCCTTAACATTGGCAGGTGGTGGTAATTTTTCAATTACCTCTACCTTTGCCTTATCCACCTCTATTCCCCTGCTTGAAATTTTGTGCCCAAGGACAATTCCTTCAGTCACCATAAAGTGACATTTCTCCCAGTTTAAAACCAGGTTAGTCTCTTGGCATCTTTTCAGGACAAGTGCTAGGTGATTAAGACAGGAGCAGAATGAGTCTCCGTATACTGAGAAGTCATCCATGAAGACTTCCAGAAATTTCTCTACCATATCTGAGAAGATAGAGAGCATGCACCTTTGAAAGGTTGCAGGTGCATTGCACAGACCAAAAGGCATCCTTCTGTAGGCAAACACGCCAGAAGGGCAAGTAAATGCTGTTTTCTCTTGGTCCTGAGGGTCTACTGCAATTTGGTTGTAGCCTGAATAGCCATCCAAAAAGCAGTAATAATCATGACCAGCTAGTCTTTCTAGCATTTGGTCTATGAATGGTAAAGGAAAATGATCCTTTCTGGTGGCTGTATTGAGCCTTCTGTAGTCAATACACATACGCCACCCTGTGACTGTTCTTGTAGGAACCAGTTCATTTTTTTCATTATGAACCACTGTCATGCCTCCCTTTTTGGGGACAACTTGGACAGGGCTCACCCAGGGGCTATCAGAAATAGGATAAATAATCCCAGCCTCTAGTAATTTAGTGACCTCTTTCTGCACCACCTCCTTCATGGCTGGATTTAGCCTCCTTTGTGGTTGGACCACTGGTTTGGCATTATCCTCCAACAGGATCTTGTGCATGCATCTAGCTGGGCTAATGCCCTTAAGATCACTTATGGACCACCCAAGAGCTGTCTTGTGTGTCCTTAGCACTTGAATCAGTGCTTCCTCTTCCTGTGGATTTAAAGCAGAGCTTATAATCATTGGAAAAGTGTCACCCTCTCCCAGAAACGCATACTTCAGGGATGGTGGTAGTGGTTTGAGTTCAGGTTTGGGAGGCTTATCCTCCTCCTGAGGAATTTTCGAAAATTCCTTTGTTTCCACTGATTCTTCTTGATCAGGTTGAGTATCCTTGAAGATGTCCTCAAGCTCTGATTCTAGGCTTTCAGTCATATTGATCTCTTCTACCAGAGAGTCAATAATGTCAGCGCCCATGCAGTCATTTGGTGTGTCTGGATGTTGCATAGCTTTTACAGCATTCAACTTGAACTCATCCTCATTGACTCTCAAGGTTACTTCCCCTTTTTGTACATCAATGAGAGTTCGTCCAGTTGCTAGGAAAGGTCTTCCTAGAATGAGAGTTGCACTCTTGTGCTCCTCCATTTCCAGCACCACAAAATTAGTTGGAAAGGCAAATAGCCCAACCTTGACAATCATGTCCTCTATTATGCCTGATGGATATTTAATGGAGCCATCAGCAAGTTGGAGGCATATCCGGGTTGGTTTGACTTCTCCAGTCAACCCAAGCTTTCTGATAGTGGATGCAGGAATTAGATTGATGCTTGCTCCAAGATCACATAGGGCTGTCTTGGTGCAGGCACCTTCTAATGTGCATGGTATCATAAAGCTTCCTGGATCTTGAAGCTTTTCTGGTAAGCTTTCCAGAATGACTGCACTACATTCTTCAGTGAGAAACACTTTTTCAGTTTCTCTCCAATCCTTCTTATGACTTAAGATCTCTTTCATGAACTTAGCATAAGAAGGTATTTGCTCAAGTGCCTCTGCAAACGGAATCTTTATTTCAAGAGTCCTTAGATAGTCTGCAAAGCGGGCAAATTGCTTATCCTGTTCCGCTTGGCGGAGTTTTTGAGGATAAGGCATCTTGGCTTTATATTCTTCAACCTTAGATGCTGCAGGTTTATTCCTTACAGAAGTGGTTGAAGAAGACTTGTTAGAGGGAGTACTGTCAGTACTCTCAGGTGTCTGATCCTCCCTTGGCGTCTGAACGCCAGGATTGGGTGGAAAATGGGCGTTTAACGCCAACTTTTCCCCCTTTTCTGGCGTTTGAACGCCAGAACTGGGCAAGGAATGGGCGTTTAACGCCAGCTTTCCTTCCCTCTCTGGCGTTTGAACGCCAAAAGTATTCCTCTCTGGGCTCTTACTGTCCTCAGAGGGATTTTGAATAGTGGGTTGGTTATCCTCTGTCAATTGTTCCTTATTTGACCTTTTGCTCTTTTGAGCAGTGTTATTCAGTGTCTTCCCACTCCTCAGTTGAACTGCTTGACATTCCTCTGTTATCTGTTTAGATATTTGCTGTTTTGCTTGATTCAACTGCAGTTCTATGTTCTTGTTAGCAACTTTAGTTTCATGGAGCATCTCCTTATATTCTGCTAATTGTTCTGTCATCAGGAGCAATTGTTGATTAAGCTCAATCATCTGTTCTTGAGGATTAGGATCAGTGACTACTGTCATGACTTCCTCTTTTGAAGAGAACTCATTGCTAGAGTACAAATATTGATTTCTAGCAACAGTGTCTATAAGCTCTTGAGCTTCTTCAATTGTCTTCCTCATGTGGATAGATCCACCAGCTGAGTGGTCTAAAGACATCTGAGCTTTTTCTGTAAGCCCATAGTAGAAGATGTCTAACTGTACCCACTCTGAAAACATTTCAGAGGGGCATTTTCTTAGCATACCTCTATACCTCTCCCAGGCATTATAAAGGGATTCATTATCCTCTTGTTTAAAGCCTTGGATGTCCAGCCTTAGCTGTGTCATCCTCTTTGGAGGGTAAAAGTGATTCAGGAATTTGTCTGATAACTGTTTCCATGTCTTTATGCTTGCTGTAGGTTGGTTATTCAACCACCTTTTAGCTTGATCTTTTACAGCAAATGGAAACAGTAATAGTCTGTAGACATCCTGATCCACCTCTTTATCATGTACTGTGTCAGCAATTTGTAAGAACTGTGCCAGAAACTCAGTAGGCTCTTCCTGTGGAAGACCGAAATACTGGCAATTTTGCTGCACTATGATAATGAGTTGAGGATTTAGCTCAAAGCTGCTTGCTTTGATGGGAGGTGTACAGATGCTACTCCCATATGCAGCTGTAATGGGGTTAGCATATGACCTCAGAGTCCTTCTGGACTGATCAATCCCACTTAGGTCCATAATGGATAAAGGAAAATGATATGAATTGCAAATAGATAAATTTTGTTTTTCTTTTTTTGAATTAAACGAAAAAGTAAAATAAAACGAAAGGAAATTAAGATAAAAATTCGAAAATCAAAAAGAAAATAAGATCAAAGCAAATTGAGAACTGAATCAATTAGTTAATTAAAAAGATTTTGAAAAGAGTTATTAAAAAGATGTGATTGAAAAATTTTTATGAAAAAGATTTGATTTTTGAAATGAGGAAAGAGAAAAACAACAAAATGACACCAAACTTAAAATTTTTAGAAAATCAAACACTAATTTTTCGAAAATTTTAAGGGAAAAACACAAAGAGGACACCAAACTTAGAAGTTTTACGGATCAAAAAAGAACTAAAGACATGCAAATTCGAAAATTAAAAGAAAAAAAACAAAAGCATGCAATTGACACCAAACTTAAAATCTGAAACTAGACTCAACTAAAAGACTCTAAACCAACAAAAATAAAGCAGTCCTAATCTAAGCAACAAGATAAGCCGTCAGTTGTCCAAACTCGAACAATCCCCGGCAACGGCGCCAAAAACTTGGTGCACGAAATTGCAATCACACTTTTGCAATTCCGCACAACTAACCAGCAAGTGCACTGGGTCGTCCAAGTAATACCTTACGTGAGTAAGGGTCGATCCCACGGAGATTGTCGGCTTGAAGCAAGCTATGGTTATCTTGTAAATCTTAGTTAGGATATCAGAAATTATCAGGATTAATTGTGAAAAGTAAAAGAACATGGAATAAGTACTTGTTTTGCAGTAATGGAGAATAAGTTGAGGTTTTGGAGATGCTCCGTCTTCTGAATCTCTGCTTTCCTACTGTCTTCTTCTTCAAACACGCAAGGCTCCTTCCATTGCAAGCTGTATGCAAGGGTTTCACCGTTGTCAGTGGCTACCTCCCATCCTCTCAGTGGAAATGTTCAACGCACCCTGTCACGGCACGGCTATCCATCTGTCGGTTCTCAATCAGGCCGGAATAGAATCCAGTGATTCTTTTGCGTCTGTCACTAACGCCCCGCCATCAGGAGTTTGAAGCTCATCACAGTCATTCAATCATTGAATCCTACTCAGAATACCACGGACAAGGTTAAGACCTTCCGGATTCTCTTGAATGCCGCCATCAGTTCTAGCTTATACCACGAAGATTCCGGTTAAAGAATCCAAGAGATATCTACTTAATCTAAGGTAGAACGGAGGTGGTTGTCAGGCACACGTTCATAGTTGAGAATGATGATGATTGTCACGGATCATCACATTCATCCGATTTAAGAACAAGTGATATCTTAGAATGGAAGCAAACATGATTGAATGAAAAACAGTAGTAATTGCATTAATCCATCAAGACACAGCAGAGCTCCTCACCCCCAACCATGGGGTTTAGAGACTCATACTATAAAAGGTACACAAAGAAACGTGTAAAGTGTCATGAGGTACTGATACAGTGTCCAAAGATCCTATTAATAGTAAACTAGTAACCTAGGGTATACAGAAATGAGTAAATGACATAAAAATCCACTTCTGGGTCCACTTAGTGTGTGCTTGGGCTGAGCAATGAAGCATTTTCGTGTAGAGACCTATTCTGGAGTTAAACGCCAGCTTTTATGCCATTTTGGGCGTTTAACTCCAAGTTTTATGCCAGTTCCAGCGTTAAACGCTGGAATTTCTGAGGCTGATTTGCCACGCCGGTTTGGGCCATCAAATCTCGGGCAAAGTATGGACTATTATCTATTGATGGAAAGCCCAGGATGTCTGCTTTCCAATGCCGTTGAGAGCGCGCCAATTGGGCTTCTGTAGCTCCAGAAAATCCACTTCGAGTGCAGGGAGGTCAGAATCCAACAGCATCTGCAGTCCTTTTCAGTCTTTGAATCAGATTTTTGCTCAGGACCCTCAATTTCAGCCAGAAAATACCTGAAATCACAGAAAAACACACAAACTCATAGTAAAGTCCAGAAAAGTGAATTTTAACTAAAAACTAATAAAAATATACTAAAAACTAACTAGATCATACTAAAAACATACCAAAAATAATGCCAAAAAGCGTATAAATTATCCGCTCATCACCTGGCAAGGACGGTGGTTAAATCCCGCTTGTCGAGGTTGCAGTGCCTGCGTAAGGACGGTGGTTAAATCCCGCTTACGTGCAGATGTGAGGTCGGAGGCAGAGTATCCTACTCACATCCTTTCGGATCACAAGAGTGTGCAGGCACTGACATCCTGGACCGTGTGGCAGGCACGTTATCCCAGAGGGTTCCCATTTATACGTGACCGAAAGGCAACATTCCCATGGGAATGTGTCGGGTTGACAATTGAACCGACAATATGATATCACAGCCAGTAGGACAGACATTCATCATTTGTATTTATGTGACATTATTTAGGTGTGCATATTGTAATTGGTTGGCCTATGTGAATACTTATGTTAACTGCTAGCTGCTATATTTGTTGTAATTGCTATTGATTGTGTTTGAACTACATTATTTGTGATTGTGTTTGATTGGTTGGTTTGTGATGAATTAGTTGATGATTGAGTTGTTTGGATCGGGGGCCGTGTTGGATTGGATGGGCTTGAGGCCGTGGTTGGTATGTTGAGTTCTAGTTCTGTATAAAGTATCTGACTGGTTCAGTATATACTTAATGATCTTATGCTTGGAACGTGATGATCATTTATACCGCGTAGGTAACTGCTTTCATGGTTGTGGTCTAGAAAAGTATGAAAAATCAAACTCTTACAATATAGACTTAATTGAAATTATGTTTGGGATATGTTGGTCATTCACACTGTCTAGGAAAAACTTTTCAGATTTCACAAGAAAGGAAAAAGGTCTTGTTTTAAAATATTTGAGAAATTTACCAAGTCTTCAAAAAGGATTTCTGGATTTTGAATGTGAACCCAAGGTTTTCAAAACAAACGCTTTTCACCAAAGAAAAACACAAACCAATCATTACAAGCCTGCCAAGCAATCCCAAACATCAAACACGACAAGCAGAGACCATTAAAGATGCAACCTTTTTTCAAAGATCAGGCAAAAAGCAAACCTCCAAAAACAAGGAACAGATGCAGATTCTTTGTCAGAAGCAACAAAACCCTAGAAAAGCCTCGACGAAAATGCCAAAAACTAAAGACGAAGCTACGAAAGAAGCAAGAAAGCTAGTACCAACCTGGAAAGGGCAGCGAGCTTCAAAGAAACTGAAGATGGAAATCTGGGAACACCTTCTCACAAAGAATGCAAACAAAGAGCAATGTCGCAGGGAGAAACGTAAAACTCCAGGTGAAAACAGAAGCTCCAGAAACGCCAAAGCGACGACGCGAACACAGAAAAAAGGAGAGGCGCAAAACAAGAAAATAGAAGAGCGGAGAGAACAGAGAAGAGAAGTTATGAAAAGGGCAAAAGAAAGAGAAACCGTTTCTGGGCTTTCAAAAATCAAAATAAAGAGCCAAAAGGAAACGGGGCAATTAATGCTAAAATTAAGGAAAGCATTAAACCATCGCACGTTCCCAAAACGCTGATATAAAAGCGCGCGCCTTTAGAGGAAACGTTCTACATTCAAAAGCTGCTGCAAAGGAATCGACAAAATGCTTGAGTTCAGCTTCACCGAAGAAGGACCGAAGTTAAGGACTCGGCCTCAAAAAAAGAAGACCGAGCTCAAGCAGGGGCACTGTTCATACCCTGGGTCGAGCTGTCCGACCCGGGATGTTCTACAGGCAAAGCGACCGACCTCTTCAGGTCAGGACAACCCAACCTCTTTTCAAAGAGCTCGGCCAAAATCACAGGAAAGCCCAAACAAAGGGCCCAAATAAAGGAACACGCCCCAAATCCTAAGGCGGCCCAAGCCTACAGAGAGAAGGGCGATTCCCTTAAAGATAAGATGACCTCACTTAAAGATAAGATAAGATAAGATAACTAACTTATCTTATCCGCAGAAGGCCACATCTCACCATTATAAATACACCGGAGCACCCAGGTATAACTCATACTCTGATTCTACTCAATACCTGTTTAATACCCTTGCTAACTTAAGCATCGGAGTCCCTTGCAGGTACCCCCACCCTCCGGGGACGAAGGATCAGCACCACCACCAAGTCCAACAAGTCGGACACACCAGCTCCGACTGTCGTACACCTGCCGGACACGTCGGCTCCGACCAACACACAAGATCTCATCCGAGATCGACCTATAGTTTCAGGTAACCCTCGGAACATTGGCGCCGTTGCCGGGGAACCTGGAAGTCATCCAATTAACATGGCGGATGACCATGACAACGACCACGATTCAGGTTTGGAAGACAGAACGCCGCATAAAAACGTGGACACGATACTCAAAGGTACTCCAGAAACCAATGGAGACAAAAATTCATCAAATCTAGGAGTAATAGAAGCACTTCAAAATCGATTGGAGCAACTTGAGAAAGAAGCCCAACATCAACGAGAAAAAGAAGAAGATCTACGCTGGGAAATAAGGCGGCGCCGAGAATTAGAAGATAAGCTTATAAAACTCGAAGCTGATCTCAAAACTAAAGCTACTCGACCATCCACAGAGGATAGCTCTCAGAAAGATCAAGATCCATTCACCAGAGAAATCATGAAAACCAAAATTCCAAAAGATTTCAAGCTCCCGGATATGACTCTCTATGACGGCACCTCGGATCCTAACCATCATCTCAGCAACTTCAGAAGTAGAATGTACCTCACTGATGCCTCAGATGCAGTTCGCTGCAAAGCCTTTCCAACAACTCTAACCAAGACAGCCATCAAATGGTTCGACAACCTACCTCCGAAATCCATCTCGAGTTTTAACGACCTGGCCAAGAAGTTCCTGGCCCGATTCTCCATACAAAAGGATAAATTCAAACACGCACCTAGCCTACTAGGGATCAAGCAAGGAGATCGGGAGAGCCTTCGCAACTACATGGAAAGATTCAACAAAACATGCATGGACATACAAAATCTTCCAACAGAAGCTGCCATTATGGGCCTCATAAATGGCCTACGAGAAGGACCATTTAGCCAATCTATATCAAAGAGGTACCCGACCTCCTTAGACGAAGTACAAGAACAGGCACAAAAATACATCAATATGGAAGAAAACTCCCGACTTAGCGAAACCTCAAGGTTCGGTTCTGCCTACCGAGATAAAGAATCCAAGAAAAAGGAAGATCGCTCCGGAGAGAAAATCAAGAAATATCATAACTATATTCCTTTTAGGGTATCCTTGGTAGATGTTTACAAAGAAGTCTGCCATACAGAGAAAATCCCTCCAGCTCGGCCACTTAAAGGTAAAAGAGGAGGACGAAATCGGAATGAATACTGTGAATATCACCGACTTCGAGGGCATTCTACCAATGAATGCTTCGATTTGAAAAACGTCATAGAAAAATTAGTACGAGAAGGAAAATTAGATCGGTTCTTGGCCAACCGGGACGAAGAACCAAGGAAAAGAAGGAAGGATGAGGACGTCGGACGATCTGAACGATCGCCTCGCACACCAGAAAGACATGTCCACGTGATACACGGCAAATTCGCTGGGGGAGGAATCTCCAAATCATCTCGCAAGCGACACCTCAAAGAGGTATACCACGTCGAAGGAAAAAAGGAAGCCCCAGACATCCCAGCAATCACGTTTACCAAGGAAGACGCATCCGGAATCATCTCGGGACATGACGACCCCATGGTCATTACGATCATACTGGCAAACGGCAACCTTCACCGTACACTAATTGACCAGGGAAGCTCTGCCGACATCTTATTCAAAACTGCATTCGACAAACTCGGTCTAGAAGAAAAAGAGCTAAGAGCGTACCCGAACAGCCTGTTCGGACTAGGAGATACCCCAGTTCAACCGCTGGGATACGTATCGCTGCATACAAACTTCGGAAAGGGGAACCAATCCAGAACACTCAAGATAGACTACATCGTGGTCGATGTAAGCTCAGCCTACAATGCCTTAATAGATCGGACAACGTTGAATCAACTCGGTGCAATAGTTTCAACTCCACATCTATGTATGAAATTCCCAACTGCGGAAGGAATAGCTACAATAAAGGCAGATCAAAAGATGGCACGTCGCTGTTATAACGAAAGCCTAAACCTCCAAGGTGAAGGAGGAGAGTTCCACACAATCGAGCTCGGTGGAGTTCAGAGGCGAGAAGAACTCCGACCACAACCCGAAGAAGAAATAGAAAGAATCCAGATCGGAGACACCTCGGATAAAACAACTAATATTGGCACGATCCTAAAAGGAGACATAAAGGAATCAGTAATACGATTCCTATGAGATAATGTCGATCTCTTCGCTTGGAAAGCCACCGACATGCCAGGTATTGATCCCGAACTAATGAGCCACAAATTGGCAGTCTATCCGGGGTCCCGGCCGGTACAAAAGACGAAGAAAACTTGGACCAGAACGAGCTCAGGCTGTAGAAGAATAAGTACAAGCGCTACTTGAGGCCGGGTTCATAAGGGAAGTCAAATATCCACTATGACTAGCAAACGTCGTCTTGGTGAAAAAGTCAAATGGAAAGTGGCGAATGTGCACCGACTACACCGACCTCAACAAAGCCTGCCCAAAAGATCCCTACCCACTCCCAAGCATCGACGCTCTAGTGGATGCTTCATCAGGATATAAGTATCTCTCATTCATGGACGCATATTCAGGGTACAATCAAATCCTCATGTATCCACCAGATCAAGAAAAAACATCGTTCCTAACACCGAAAGCAAACTACTGTTACATAGTGATGCCTTTTGGTCTCAAGAACGCAGGAGCTACTTATCAAAGGCTAATGAATAAAGTTTTCTCAGATCACATCGGAAAAATTATGGAAGTTTATGTAGACGATATGTTGATAAAGACACAAAGCGAAGATACATTGTTATCCGACCTGACTCAAGTGTTTTACACTATCAGGAAACACAACATGCGGCTCAATCCCGCAAAATGCACCTTTGTAGTAGAAGCCGACAAATTCTTGGGCTTCATGCTCACACAAAGGGGAATTGAAGCAAATCCAGACAAGTGTCGAGCCATACTCAACATGAAGAGCCCAACCTGTATCAAAGAAGTACAACAACTCAACGGGAGGTTGGCCGCTCTATCCCGATTCTTAGCAGGAGCTGCGATAAGATCTCTTCCCTTCTATGCTACTTTAAGAAAGGGAAAACAGTTCGAATGGACGACAGAATGTGAGCAAGCCTTCCTAGACTTCAAAGAGTTCTTAGGACGGCCGCCTATCCTATCTCGACCACGAAAAGGAGAACCGCTCATATTATACCTCGCAGTAGGGAGCCAGGCAATAGCCTCAGCACTAGTCAGAGAAGACGAACATGGGCAAAAACCCGTCTACTTCGTTAGCAAAGCACTACAGGGATCCGAGCTAAACTACCAGAAAATAGAAAAGTTTGCCTACGCCCTGATCCTCACATCCCGGCGGCTTCGCCCATATTTCCAAGCGCATACCATCAAAGTTCGAACCAACCAACCCATAAAAGGGATATTGCAGAAAATAGATCTAGCAGGAAGAATCCTACAATGGGCAATCGAGTTGTCCAAATTCGACCTCCAATACGAGGCACGTACAGCAATCAAATCGCAACACCTGGCCGACTTCATCGCAGAATTTACAGACATCCCGGAAATCCCCATAGAATGGAACATATACATAGACGGATCCTCGAATAAAACAGGAAGTGGTGCGGGTGTGATACTTGAAAGCAACCAAGAAACTCAACTTGAGCTCTCCCTTAAATTCGAATTTCCGGCCTCAAACAACCAGGCAGAATACGAAGCACTATTAGCTGGTCTGAAGCTGGCTAGGGAAGTTGGAGCTCAGAAACTCAACATTTACAGTGACTCACAAGTCATCACCTCACAAATAACAGGAAGCTACCAAGCTAAAGATCCGACCATGAAAAAATATTTGGATAAAACCAAAGAACAGCTCGGACAACTCGGGGAATATAGGATCCACCACATACCTCGTGAACAAAATGCCCGAGCTGACGCCCTTTCAAAATTAGCCAGCACCAAACCAGGGGGCAACAACAGAAGCCTCATCCAGGAGGTATTACAGAACCCGTCAATAGCAGAAGAAGAAAGAATCCTAGCCACAATAGGTCGGGATCAAGGATGGATGACCCCTATAATAAACTACCTCAAAACAAAAGAACTCCTTACAAATGAAAAGGAGGCAAAGAGGCTGAAAAGGGAGGCACAGTACTACACTATCATAAACAACATGCTGTACAAAAAAGGGATATCAACACCTTTACTAAAATGCGTACCAACTTCCAACACAAAGGAAGTCTTGGAGGAAATACACAGCGGCATTTGTGGTAATCATCTCGGAGCGCAAGCTCTCACCAAAAAGATACTCCGGGCAGGATTCTATTGGCCAACTCTACAAAAGGAGGCTACAAAATTTGTAAGGACATGTCCACCATGCCAGAAGCATGCCAACTTTCACATTGCCCCACCAGAAAAGCTCATCAGCGTGACCTCACCCTGGCCATTTGCGAAATGGGGACTCGACCTTCTCGGACCCTTCCCACAGGGATCGGGACAAGTAAAATTCCTCATAGTAGGAGTAGATTATTTTACAAAATGGATCGAGGCAGAACCCCTAGCCAACGCCACCGCTCAAAAAAGTCAAAAATTCCTATATAGGAACATTATTACGAGGTTTGGGGTACCATACTCCATCACCACAGACAACGGTACCCAATTTACAGAGGCAGGCTTCAGAAAATTGGTGGCCGACTTGAACATAAAACACCAATTCACCTCCGTCGAACATCCCCAAGCCTATGGACAAGCCGAAGCGGCCAACAAAGTCATATTGGCCGGGTTAAAGCGGAGGCTACAAGAAGCAAAGGGAGCTTGGGCCGAGGAACTTCCACAGGTCCTATGGGCATATCGAACAACCCCCCATTCCACTACAAACGAATCACCATTCCGACTAGCATACGGAACGGAGGCAATGATTGCAATAGAAATCGAAGAAGGATCTCTCCGAGTAATCCACTACAATGAACGAGCAAACTCCCAACTTCAGAGAGGAGCTCGACTTGTTACCCGAAATCCAAGAAAGAGCTCGGATCAGGGAAGAAGCCCTAAAGCGACGAATGGCTTCCAGATATAATCAAAAGGTAGTGCTGAGAAGTTTTGCAGAGAATGATCTCATCCTAATCAGAAATGACATTGGAACAACTCGACCCGGAGAAGGAAAGCTGGCAGCAAACTGGAAAGGACCCTACCGAGTCATTGAAGTACTGGGGAAGGGCTACTACAGACTACCCGAGCTTGATGGACGAGAGCTTCCCCGATCATGGCACGCCTACAACCTAAGAAGGTACTACAGTTAGAAAAGGTAAAGGATCTCACTAAATGGATGCGCTCTTTTTCCTGAAAAGGTTTTTTAATGAGGCACCATATCGAGACCTAGATCATACCCGACTTAAAGGGACAAGGAAATTCCCACATGTATATATTTGCATTTTTTCTTTGAATAAAGTGTATTTAGATATTCTACAAGATTCCAAGACGCATTAATCTGAAGTATTCATCGTCCGATTATAAAGCAACAGGTCGGCAGAAAGTGAAAAACAAATTCACTGCGCGACCACGATAAAGACAATCGTCCGATAAAGGTGAAAACGCGATTCACCCAAAAGACGATTTAAAGACGCCAACCATTTTCTACAAATCGGCAAAGATGAACACAGAATAATGTAAGAAGTTATCGAAAGCAATCCAAAAAAGAACCTGATGAGGTCTTATAGATAGCTAATATAATAACTTAAAAGACTGGCCGACGTTCAGAAATCGGACCAAGTCAACCCAAGTTATAAGTAAACCCTGGAAAGAGGTCTGGCCAACCCTATTAAAGAGGATTACTTTAACTTAGAAGGGCCTGACATAACAAAGTCAGCCCAAAACTAAAAAGTTATATAAGTAGTCCTTGAAAGAGATCTGACAAAGATCCAAAAAAGAGGACTACGAAAAATAACTTAAAGGAGACCGACATAACCAAGTCGGACTCCTACCACTAAAAAAGTTATACAAGTAGTCCCTGAAAAAGATCTGACAAAGATCCAAAAAAGAGGACTACGAAAAATAACTTAAAGGAGACCGACATAACCAAGTCGGACTCCTACCACTAAAAAAGTTATACAAGTAGTCCCTGAAAGAGATCTGACAAAGATCCTCATCCAAAAAAGAGGACTACGAAAAATAACTTAAAGGAGACCGACATAACCAAGTCGGACTCCTACCACTAAAAAATTTATACAAGTAGTCCCTGAAAGAGATCTGACAAAGATCCAAAAAAGAGGACTACGAAAAATAATTTAAAGGAGACCGACATAACCAAGTCGGACTCCTACCACTAAAAAAGTTATACAAGTAGTCCTTGAAAGAGATCTGACAAAGATCCAAAAAAGAGGACTACGAAAAATAACTTAAAGGAGACCGACATAACCAAGTCGGACTCCTACCACTAAAAAAGTTAAACAAGTAGTCCCTGAAAGAGATCTGACAAAGATCCAAAAAAGAGGACTACGAAAAATAACTTAAAGGAGACCAACATAATCAAGTCGGACTCCTACCACTGAAAAGTTATCAACATAATCCCTGAAAAAGACCGAGTAAAGGCCCAGAAAAGGGGATCATAAAAATAACTTTTCGAGGGGGACCTACATAAAGAAACCGGTCATAAGGCACTAAAAATACAAACAAAAGAGCGAGGAAACCGAGAAACAAGTCGGACCCCCCACAGGCACGGCCTCAAAAGGATCCAAGCTACAAGTGATAAAGCACGCAAACAACCTAAAGAGGCTAGAACAGCAAAATTTCAACAGATATCATGCATAATACGACAAAAGCTTCAAGAGGTCACCACAAAACCAACCTCAGAAGCTACTTTTGTTTTTCAAAAAGAGTTGCAAGACAGACAACTAGAAGCGCCAAACAAAACAAAGTTCAAAAACCCACAAACCGGGCTCTTTACACAAAATATCCAGAAAAAGATCAGCTAAAGATCAGGAGCTTTCCCGGCAGCATCAGTATGAGGAGAGGGCGGACGAGTCTGAAGGGGCACGGCATCTACGGTTCCATCATCCCAGTTTAGAATATGGCAATCCAGATCAGATGTAACGGGAGGAACAGAGGAGGCACTGGAGAAGGATCAGTCTCTTCATCATCCTGGTCATCAGGGACAATCTTACCATCTCTCACGACATTATCCAGGCTGATGAGAGTCAAGTCGGCATCAGGAGCAACAACCCGGAATTGCTCCATCAGGTTCTCAGAGGCAGCAGTTACGCTACCCACAAGGTGACCCTGAAGCTCACTATAATTAACCCGAGCTGTTTCCAACTCCTCCCGAAGACGCATCAATTCCCTATAAGCCGAGACATAGCTATCCTTATGTTTCAAAGCCATGTCTTCGGCCAGCTTCAAAGAAGCGGCAAGGGCAATAGAGCTGGCCTTCTCACCCTCCAGTTCCTTCTCCACCTTGGCCAACTTCACCTCCAACTCCTCCTTCAGACCCTTGATTCGATCAAACTCTGACTTGGCCTCCTCCATAAAAGATTTGGTAGCATGAACCGGAATCCCCTGAATTGTTCGAAAAATAGCCGCACCCATATGGGCCATCTTTACACTATTTTGGGTAATAAAATACAAATGCTTTAGAAGAGACACGTCGTCCATGGAAAGCCCACCATAAGGGGCAATTTGCTGGTCAACAAACTCAATGGCATCAAAATCCGGGGCATCCAAGTTAAAAGGCTCGGATGTTTTTTGCTTCTTGCTAGGAGGGGCACCAGGAGCTGCTGTAGAAGATTGTGGAGGATCGACCAGACGAACCCGAGGAATAGAAATTACCTTCCTCGGCCCAGGAGAACTCGGAATAGGAGGTTTAACTGGAGCCTGGGAAGACCCCTCGCCGACCACTTTGGCCGAAATGTTTAAAGCAGCGTTGCCTTCTTCGCCTTCTTGAAGGCCTTCATGGATTCATTGTTCTTAGACATCTCTGCAAACACAAAACAACCACGACAAAGAGTTACAAAAGAGGAACAAAAAAAGAAATAAATATAGAGGTAAGTCGGGCCAATAGACAAACAAATACCCAAAGCAGGCCGGACCAAGGACGGATCATTCAGAAATCTCTTCGTATCCAGATGGGGAGGCTTCCCCCACAAATCTTCAAGAACAACTACAAAAGCCTGCTCAACCTCACTAAGCATTTCCCATGTGTAACGTGGCACTCTTACATTCTTTTGCCACTCTAGAGGAAAATCAAGCTCATCATTCTCATCAAGAAAAAAGGGGCGGGCCCCCTCAACAGCTCGAACTTTAAAAAAGTAGTTCTTGAAGTCCTTAAAGGACTCATCATACATTGCAAACACTTTATGGCCCTGGGCGGACTGGAAAGAAACCCAAGAAGCTTTCTTTTTTGAAGAACCGCCAGGCTTGGCAGAAACAAACAAGTAAAGAAAAAGAGTCTGGGAAGGTGTTACATTTAGTTCACTACAGAGAAGTTGGAAAATTTTAATAAAACCCCAGGAATTGGGGTGAAGCTGGGATGGAGCAATATTACACGACCATAAAAGATCAGTCCCAAAAGCAGTAAAAGGAAAAGAAACGTTCAACTGGCTAAAAAAGTATTCATAAGCATAAAAGAAGGGGCGTTCTCCTTCAAAAGAAGTCGGAAAGCACACTCTCTCATCAGAATTAGGGGCAACAAGCTCGTAATCCTCCTCACAGGCAATGTTATCACAAATCCTATGGCACTTCCTCAGCTCTGTGCAAAATTCAGCATCCACAACAGAAACACACAACAAAACAAGGGAGTCCAGCCAACCAGACATCCCCTCGGAAACTCTGGAAGACATCTGATGCCAAGGCATCTTAGGCTATTTTCACTAGCATTTTTCTGTTAGTTTTAGTTGTTTTATGCATTTTCTTGAGCTTAAAGTAACCAAGAATGGTTAAATGAACAACAAAGTAATGAATCATCCAAACAGTGTAATTTTGATGCAAATTCCATGAGTTTTTAGTTATATTACTTAAATGCTATGAATGGAAGAATTCTCATGAAAATCTGCAAGACTTTGATGCAATTGTATGGATGATTTCAGGGAAGAAGAGGCTAGGCAAGGAAGCAACCAAATCTATAAAGGAAGCTTGAAGATCACATGTGGAGTACAATGTGAAAGTGGCGTTTAACCTCCAGTTTAACCCTAAACTGGAAGTTAAACGCCAGAATAAGGAATGCACCAAATGCTGAAAGTGGCGTTTAACCTTCAGTTTAAGGTTAAACTGAAGGTTAAACGCCAGAATCATGAAAGCTGAGAAAAGAGGAAACTGGCGTTTAACCTCCAGTTTAACCTCAAACTGAAGGTTAAACGCCAGAATGAGAATGGCACCAAGGGAGTGATTCCATGTTTAACCTCCAGTTTGACCTCAAACTGGAGGTTAAACATGTTCGAACTATATGAGGCACCAGGAAGCCATTTTCACGTTTAAGCTCCAGTTTGACCTCAAACTGAAGCTTAAACGTGTTCGACATTCACACTCCAGGGCTACCTTCTAAACGTGTTCGGCGTTTTTGCTACTCCAGGGTTGCCTTCTCATTTCCACGTTTAAGCTCCAGTTTGACCTCAAACTGGAGCTTAAACGTGTTCGAACAAGAATTGCCTCCAGGGTTGCAATCTTCATTTCCACGTTTAAGCTTCAGTTTAACCTTAAACTGAAGCTTAAACGTGTTCGAGTAATTACCCTCCTGGGTTGCTTTCTTCCAATTCCACGTTTAAGTTTCAGTTTAACCTTAAACTGAAACTTAAACTTCAACTTAAACGCCACTCTTTGAAAGGGTTTCTGGGCCAATTATATTGAGGTTTAAGTTAGCATTTGAACACAAATATTAACTTAAACCTATTATGGTATGAAACCCAATTGAATATCATAGTTTATGGGATTGGGCCTGAAGAATTGATGAGTCTGGAACTTCAATTTGTTGAGTCTTGTGTCATTACTTGTTTATCACTAAGTTTTCTCAATGAATGTTACAGAGTTGGATCACAGCCTCATCAGTATTATGGATCATAAACCCAAAGCAAAAAGGAAATCAGGGAAAAGCCTCAAAGCCCAAGAATCACAACAGAAGCTCAATTTAGAAAGTGTATAAATAGGATAGAATTGAAGTTAGTGAGATATTTTTTTGGACACTTTAGCATTTTTTTACTTTTGTAATAGAATTCGGAGCTATGACTCACTAAACCCCTTTCATTAGGTTAGGGAGCTCTATTGTAATTCAATGAATCAATAATACTTTTTATCTTCTTCTTCAATCTTTTCTCTTGAATTTTGTTAGAAAGCTTCTCGATCTAATTCCATTGGGTAGTTGTCTTGGGAAAGAAATTATCCATAATTGGAATCCTTCGGAACCTTGGGAAAGGAATGGAGGATTCATGCTAGAGAAGCTTTCTCACAGTGAATTGGATTGGGGTTTGGATGGATATTGTGACATGTAATCCTACCAAATTGTGGTTCATGAAGCTGTGTGGTATAATCAGTGATCGAGCATCATCTCTTCTTATGAACATTTAAACCAAGGGATTGGGAATTTGTTTGTTTTTAGAGAGAATTGGTGAGCCAAGGAATTGGGATCCAATCATATAAGATTGCCAAGCAAAATTCAATGAATGCATTGGTTGAGGAAGAGATAGAAATGTTTTGATTCGGAGATCTCAATATCTCCTGAAACCCAATGAATTCCTCATTTCTGATCTACATTTTCTCTTTACATTCTGCAATTTAATTTCATGCAATCACCCCCATCCCTTTTAATTTCAGCAATTTAATTTCTAGCTCTTTAATTCATGCAATTTAATATTCCGCAGTTCTCATCTAAATCTTGATTCCGCTCAACTAGAACAAACTTCTAATCCGAATTGCTCATTCAACCAATCCTTGTGGGATTCGACCTCACTCTATTGTGAGTTTTTACTTGACGATAACCGGTGCACTTGCCGGAAGGAATTTTGCCGATTGTGCAATTTCCTAAAATCATAGCATCAAGGTTATGCTACATCCTACAATGTTATTGCGAGAAGACATGAGGCCAACTAATCCTACAAAGTAAGAAAAGAAGATAAGGGTTACTACAAACATCTCGGACAAAGGGAGAAAACAACTCGGTCAATAGATGAAACAGCGAAAAGGAAAACCCCAGGACTCAAACCAAAAGTCCTGGGGCATCCTTTGGAGGCAGTAACAAAGCAAGGTTTCCAGAAATACTCTACAGCTTACATCCTAGCATTTTCTCAAAAAGGATTCAAAACAAACGCTTTTCACCAAAGAAAAACACAAACCAATCATTACAAGCCTGCCAAGCAATCCCAAACATCAAACACGACAAGCAGAGACCATTAAAGATGCAACCTTTTTTCAAAGATAAGGCAAAAAGCAAACCTCCAAAAACAAGGAACTGATGCAGATTCTCTGTCAGAAGCAACAAAACCCTAGAAAAGCCTCGACGAAAATGCCAAAAACTAAAGATGAAGCTACGAAAGAAGCAAGAAAGCTAGTACCAACCTGGAAAGGGCAGCGAGCTTCAAAGAAACTGAAGATGGAAATCTGGGAACACCTTCTCACAAAGAACGCAAACAAAGAGCAATGTCGCAGGGAGAAACATAAAACTCCAGGCGAAAACAGAAGCTCTAGAAACGCCAAAGCGACGACGCGAACACAGAAAAAGGTGAGGCGCAAAACAAGAAAATAGAAAAGCGGAGAGAACGGAGAAGAGAAGTTATGAAAAGGGCAAAAGAAAGAGAAACTGTTTCTGGGGTTTAAAAAATCAAAATAAAGAGCCAAAAGGAAACGGGGCAATTAATGCTAAAATTAAGGAAATCATTAAACCCTCGCACGTTTCCAAAACGCCGATATAAAAGCGCACGCCTTTAGAGGAAACGTTCTACATTCAAAAGCTGCTGCAAAGGAATCGACAAAATGCTTGAGTTCGGCTTCACCGAAGAAGGACCGAAGTCAAGGACTCGGCCTCAAAAAAAGAAGACCGAGCTCAAGCAGGGGCACTGTTCATACCCTGGGTCGAGCTGTCCGACCCGGGATGTTCTACAGGCAAAGCGACCGACCTCTTCAGGTCAGGACAACCCACCTCTTCTCAAAGAGCTCGGCCAAAATCACAGGAAAGCCCAAACAAAGGGCCCAAATAAAGGAACACGCCC
This sequence comes from Arachis hypogaea, assembly GCF_003086295.3. NCBI lineage: Eukaryota > Viridiplantae > Streptophyta > Magnoliopsida > Fabales > Fabaceae > Arachis > Arachis hypogaea. The sequence continues at coordinate 73,182,042 of NC_092037.1, forward strand.
CAAATCATAAGGCGGCCCAAGCCTACAGAGAGAAGGGCAGTTCCCTTAAAGATAAGATGACCTCACTTAAAGATAAGATAACTAACTTATCTTATCCACAGAAGGCCACATCTCACCATTATAAATACACTGGAGCACCCAGGTATAACTCATACTCTGATTCTACTCAATACCTGTTTAATACCCTTGCTAACTTAAGCATCGGAGTCCCTTGCAGGTACCCCCCACCCTCCGGGGACGAAGGATCAGCACCACCACCAAGTCCAACAAGTCGGACACACCAGCTCCGGCCGCCGTACACCTGCCGGACACGTCGGCTCCGACCAACACACAAGATCTCATCCGAGATCGACCTATAGTTTCAGGTAACCCTTAGAACAGAAAGCAATGCACGAAATTCTGTCAGTGAATGCTAGCTTGTATCATAGGAAAATAGCAAAAACATCGTTATGCAGTATATGCCAGCAAGCAGATGAAACTGTTGAACATGCATTATTGTTATGCCCATGGACTAGAGCTGTGTGGTTCGGATCTAGTTTACAAGTTTTGCCTACGGTTCATAATGTGAGATCTTTTTGGGAGTTGGGTGATGAACACAATTGAAAAGATCAAGAGGGAGACTGGGAAGGACCAGGAAAAAATTTTATGCAAATTGGGATGTGTGTGTTGGTACATATGGAAAGAGAGAAACCAGCACATATTTCAGCAATCACAAGTCAAACTAGAAAAAGTAATATTCACTTCAGAACATCTTGCAGCAGAATTTTATAATGCAATTGAGAAAATTAACAATGAAAATAGATCAGGATCAGGCAGGAGCACATAGAAGAAGAGAGTTACGTGGAGGCCTCCAGTCAAGGATTGGTTAAAGGTGAACACTGATATGGATTTTCATAGATAAACGAGCATGGCAGCTTCAGCCTGGTAGCCAGGGACTGGCGAGTAAAAATTGTCTCAGAGTTAACAACAACTTTCAAGTCAACATCATGTTTAGCAGGAGAAAAATATACAAAATCATACCAATTTGGCTCCAGTTTCAACAAGCCATCAAAGACAACACAAAGAAGAGATTTTACCTGGGAGGGTGGATGTTGAACCAGGGGAGAGTGAAGAAATTGGAGTGGATGATCATGCTTGGGTCAGAAACCGGGAGCTACAAAAAAACCAACAAAGACAGGGAGAAGGGCCCTTGGTAGAAGTTGCTGGCAGCCTCAATGCAACTTGGGAGGCGCCACGAGAGGGGACGATAGGAGTCACCACAGGGCAAGAGTAGGACTTTCCTTAGAGAAATGGGCAAAGCAACCCAGGGAGAACAGAATCACTTGCGCTTTGGAGCGAGGAAGCAACAAGCCTGGCGAAGCACAAATGGCCACCATTGAAGACGAGGAGCGGCCTTCTAAAAGCAGAAGAGGTGCGGCTTTAACGACCTTGAGAAATTAGCACCTGCAGAATCCGACTGAAGCTACTGATGAGGATTCGGGAGCTCGTTTTCATCCACATGCAACAATAGGCTCAAAGCTTCAGAAGATCTCTGGTCGAAGGTGAAGGAGAAGAAGAGAGGATCGGGGTCGAATAGGGGGTGGTGATAAACCCCATTTTTAGGGTTTATCTTGTGATGAATTTAGAGCATTTTGTTAACCTTTTTTCACATTTATTCAATAAAATAGCATAGTTTCATGATTGTCTCCTAATTTGTGCTTAAATGTGAAAACATGCTTTTAGACCCTTAATTTGATAATTTCAATCTTCCTTTGATTCCACTAGATGCCTTGATGTGTTCGATTAACGATTTCAGATTGAAAAGGCTAGGAATGGATCAAAGGAGTGAAGAGAAAGCATGCAAAGTGGAGAAATCATGAAAAGCCAAAGATTTGGGATGCGCCCATGGACGCGCGCACGCACTAGACGCATACGCGTGGATCGCAAAACTCCAGGGACGTGATGCCTACACGGGACCTCTTTAGTGAAATCGTGCCCAGCGATTTCTGAAGGGCTTCTGGCCCAATTTTGAAGCTGAACTTTGGCGGGAAAAGGCTAAAAGGACCAAGAATTGAAGGGGAAAGCATCAAGGAATCATTCCATTCATAGACACATTACACACTTTAGATCTAGTTTTAGAGTTTAGTTTTCTAGAGAGAGAAGCTCTCTCTTCTCTCTAGAATTAGGATTAGGTTTTGGTTAGAATTTCTTAGATCTAGGCTTTAATCTTTGCTTTCATCTACTTCTACCTTTCAATCCTTTGTTGCTACACCTTGTTCTTCTATTCTCTTGTTGTAATTTCTTCTATTTTGTTTCTATATTTTGTTGCGGATCTACTCTTGTTCCTTTTATTTTCTTTTAATGCAATTTGAGGTAATTCATGTTAATTGTGATTTCTTTAATTGTTATTGTTGATTCTTTGCAATTAATTGTTGTTAGAATTCATTCTTGTTGTCAATTTACGATGCTTTTCTTTTATATCTTCTAAGTATTTGATAAAATACTTGGAAGGAGGTTAGAGTAGAACTTTATGTTCTTGGCTTGGGAAGGTTACTTAGGAACTCTTGAGTCATTAATGTCCAAGTAATTGATAATTGGTAGCCGTTGACGACTCTAGTTCTCACTAATTCAATTAATGGATAGCTAGGACTTATGGACTTTGATTGGTATAGCTCATTTGACTTTCCTTTACTCATTGGAGGATGGTTTAATGGGATTGATCCTTGCAATTATCATGTTGTGGTTAGTGATAAGGATAGAGATCCTTGACCACTAAACTTTGCCAAGACCGTTTTATCATTTAATTTTCATCACAATTTACTTTTCTTGTTTCTCATCCAAAACCCCAAAATATACATGTTCATAACCAATAACAAGAACACAACCCTACAATTCTTTTGAGAGACGACCCGAGGTTTAAATACTTCAGTTATTAGATTTATTAGGGGTTTGTTACTTGTGACAAACAAATTTTTGTATGAAAGGATTATTGTTGGTTTAGAAACTATACTTGCAATGAGATTTCATTTGTAAAATTCTATACCATCAATTTTTCGATCATCAGGTGGGTCTCTGTGTGGGTAGTTCTTCGGGTCGGGTTGAGTTCTGATTGTGTGGGCTGGGTCGTTTCTTTAAACCTTAGGCCATGTCCAAAAAAAAGGATCTTTCCGTCTATATGATTTCAACATCGTTTAAAGAGCCCCTTTCTTCACTAATCAATCGACCACACTGGACGAAATTTCAGATAAAAGATTTGACGAAAGAGCTCTTTCTTTGCATGGTCATTTGGAAGCTTCTAGTGAGATAGCAATGAGAAGATATCTAAAAAGTACGTTTCTCAAACCAAAAATTTGATCCCAACTTCCAAAGCAAGATATAAGTCCTGCCAAACTTCCTGGAGCTTAGATCGAAACCCTTCAAAAACAGCAACAAACTTAACTCACTGAACTATATTGAAGAATATAACAAAAACCTAGCCAAGTGCATATCCATAAACACACTTCCACTCGAGTTAAGCTTGGTGAAGCCATTATCCAAGTGGGTCCATGAGGCATGGTAGCATCAACAGAGAGAGAGAGAGAGAGAGAGAGAGAGAGAGAGAGAGAGAGAGAGAGAGGAGAGAGAGAGAGAGAGAGAGAGAGAGAGAGAGAGAGAGAGAGGAGAGAGAGAGAGAGAGAGAGAGAGAGAGAGAGAGAGAGAGAGAGAGAGAGAGAGAGAGAGAGAGAGAGAGAGAGGAGAGAGAGAGAGAGAGAGAGAGAGAGGAGAGAGAGAGAGAGAGAGAGAGAGAGAGAGAGAGTCTTGATACCTTTATGGTATCAGAGTCTTCTATCCATGGCTTCCGCATCAATGCCACTTATGCTAGTGCAAATGTCACAAGCATTCTCAACCGCAGTTGCAATGAAACTCGATGAAGAAAATTTTCTTCTATGGAAGGATCAAGTAAAATCAATGATCGAAGGCTATGAATTGCTAGATCACATCATTGAAAAGTCAATACCGAAGAATCATCTTTCAAACGAAGATGAAATTGCAGACGTGATCAATCTTGAATTTGCAACATGGCAGAAGTGCAACATGTTACTGAAAATGTGGTTATTTGCATCAATGAGTAAGAGAGTCACCACTCGCATGGTAGGGTGTGTGTTTACTCATCAGGTATGAAGTAGATTAGAAACCTCTTTGCTTTTCAGATCACTGCAAAAAAATTTTAATTAAAGAACAAATTAGTAAATACAAAAAAGGACTACTGAATCAATGATTATCTCCTCAAAATCAAGAAAGTTATAGACTCATTGATATGTGTTAGAGCTGCAATCAGTGAATCAGATCATGTAGAAGCTATCCTAAATGGTTTGCCAGAAGAATATAGTTCTTTCATCGCTATAATTACTGCTAGATCCAATCCTGTTTCAGTAGATGAATTTGAGGGTTTGTTTATGGCACATGAAGAGCTTTTTGAAGAGAGCTTTGTATAAGCTCATGTGGCATATATCCTGTCTTCTCATCATTTCGCTCGAGGTGGTAGAAGCTTCTCTAGAGGTCGACGATCAAACAAATTTGGTAGATGAGGTAAGATAGTATACCATCAATTTCAAGGTTATGGAAGATCTTCTTCAAGACCTCCTCCACAGACCACAATATCAAGTGTGCATAAAGTCGATCACATTCATAACTAAATACTAGGCGTCACCCAAATCCATAACACTGAAATTTTAATCTGTCTTCTAAGATAATTTTAACCTTCTAAACGTCATCTTTTACAATAGTTTATTTCATCAATAATTGTAGATTTGTCTCTTAATTTTCTTAGCATATAAAATACGTAGAATTTAGAAATCTACACAAAAAGATACATTTAAAATACATCCATTGATTTGATATTTTACAATATTAAGAATTAATAAAATATAATGCAAATTTATATAATTTAAAAACTAATTTGATATTTTACAATATTAAAGATTTTAAAAAATATTCATGCAATATTATATTTATGTACAAATAAGTACTAAAGTTTTAAATATTTAGGATAAAATATATAAATATTTTCACTCTTATCAAAGATTAACACAATCTTCAAGATAAATTGAAATGAAACAAGACTTATTTTTGCAACAATTTCTGTTGGCCAAGCTTTGGTTTATATTCTATGGTGTTAGATAGGACTTCTGCCAAAGATAACATTGTTATTTTGTTAGCAAATTATTGGCAAGGATTTTTTTTTTTTAAATATATACTATTGTCACTTATAGTGTATTTACTAATGGAGATGGCAATGGAGTTCTACAGAAGCGAGCATCCCACTTCCATCCTCATCTATGTTAAGAAAAATGCTCTTTAATTTATTCCCTCCTTATTTCTATTGTGAATCCTAATTTATTTGTTCTCCCGAAAAAGGCGAATATATGCGTTTGTTACCAAACATTTTAAAAATACAATTTTAAGGAAAAAAACACAATATAATAAACATAATAAAAATTAATTTAATATAATCGAACCTAAAAATCATCTTTAAACATTCCTTATTATGTAAACAAACACAATATAATAACATAATAAAAATTCATTTAATATAATCTAACTTAAGAATTATATTTAAGCACTCTTTATTGTGTAAAAATTGACGTGCTCTTGTTCATTAATTAAAATTTAATTTTTATTTATTATATTTTATATTAATAATTTAAATTTAAAAGCCAAGGTAATTTAGGGGATGATGGTTGGCTATTTTAGTAGAGCCTGTTGTACTGTCAACGGCGGTTAGACGAATATTGCACAGAGAAAGGCAGAAAGGGAGTTGATTAGACTCATTACCCAAGGGGTTAGGATTTTATATAGGAATATTTTAGTAATTTTAAATATTTCAGTCTTTATTTTTATTTTATACTAAATAAGGTACTAAACCATAACTCAATCTTATATACTTTACACTAAATATAATACAAAAATTTACTTTAATTTATGTCTTTTAATCTCTGATCCAAACACAACCTAAGTATGGGTGATAGTCTGATAGAATCTCTTCTAAAGAATAAAATACTAAAGTTAGGATAAAACAATGATAAGTGGGGTTAAGGAAAAAATATTTCCTAAATGAGCAAAATCTGTAGTTCTCACCTTACTCTCTAGATGATAGGATGATTCTCTCCATTGAGAGCTCATATTTTGGTTCACTAATAACTTTTTAAACCCCCTCTTAGACTGTTAGTTACTGGCGAAAAAAACTTTTAATGCAAGATATTTGCCATCAATAAAAATACAAACTTAATAAATTCTTTTGGACCACCATCTCTTGAAACAATTTTTAAATTTTGTTCACTATAATTAAATACAAAATAGAGATATAAAAAAGCTTTTATCTCTATCTTTATTAAGTTTGAAGAACTAACAATATTTTATAAATAATAACTAAACATTATTAGATTAAAAGCTAATTATGTACTTGGAAAGTAATTTAATTAAAACTGGCCCAAAAAACAAGAAAACAAGTCCAAATTGCGTCTAACCCACTTACACATATGATCAAGGAAATATTTGTTAATCACAATAACAATTTTCCTTTAGATATAAAAGAATGCTTCAGGCCTCAAATTAATTAAGTGAGCTCATATCCATAACCAAACTCAAATTGGTGGTCCAAGTCCAATAATTCAACTTAGTTGCTAACTAAGTAATTTAATTCTATTTGCATATGAACCAATTCACCCCACCGCCGAAACTAATCTCTCTTCTCTCTCTTCTCTTTGTCCAATTTCACGTGATTTCTCAAAAGAAAAAAAGAAGCTTTGAGTTAGGGCAAAATCAAAGAACAAAAGGGAATTACCAAATTCAAGCAAGAAGAGAAAGTCAAAGAAGTCAATCAAGGCTAAAGGCAAGGTCACATCTGTAGAGCAAATCACAAAAAGGAGTTTCCACATTTATACTTCATTGAACCTCAATTTAAAAATCTTCTCCTTACATACACAGAAGTGGAAAGTTAAAAATATTGAAGATGGTGACAATCTGCTGTGAATCAACGATCAAGAATCAAATTTGGGGACAAAACAAGAATGAAGGGTTCAGATTGAAGAAGCAATTTAAAAAAGGTTAAAAGAGAAGATAGAAGGTATGGATGCATGTATGGTTAAGTCAATGCTTCTACTCTATCTCTCCTTTGTGAGCCGATGCTGCTTCTAATTTTTGGGAGAAGAAGTCAAACAAGTGTTGAAGCAAGTTTCAAACTTTGGAAACTTCGCTCTTTTATTAAAGGGGTGAACGACCAAGAATTGGATTAAGGAGTGAGAGCAGAATGTTTGGGTTACCATAGCTCACTGAGCTATTCATTCTTCTCCTTCATGGTTCTTATTGAATATCTCTTTTTCTCATTCTAGTCTTTCTTTATTTTCAATGGTAAAAAGCATAATAGTGAGGTATGTAAGAAAAAGCCATTGAGTGGAAAAAGACAAGAGAGTTAGACTTGGAGAAAAAACCTATGTTTATTTTAGAAATTCTTTGTAAGTTTTTTTTTTTATTTGTTGTCATGATCTTGAGGAGATTTCCTTACAAGTTGGGTGGACACTTTGCTGTCGAAAGCTAAGGTGAGTTCCTAGTCAAATCTGGTTTGGGTTAGAAACTGAATTTGTTTCAGATAGGATTGGATAGAATCCTAGAGAAAATTAAAGTTTGTAATCTTGTTCAAAGATAGTAAAATTTTGTCATTGTTGTGATGGAGACTAAATGTAAGCTACATTGCATTGAATAGCTGAACTAAGATATATCTCTCTGTCACTTTTCTTTCTCTTTTCTGTTTTTGATTCTGCATTTTAAGAGACAAAACAAAATTATCTCCTAATTATTCTATCCAACTAAACTTCACAATAAACACCCTGCACGTAACTCTATTTTGACGACTCCTTTGACAAGAGACAATAAAATAATCTCCTATCTTTCACCTGAGGCAGGCAACACTCCAGAATCTGAAAGTTTCATCCAACTCCAAAATTAATCAAATAAAGTAAAAAAAAGACTAAGATTCAACCTCCCATTCTCTTAGTCATTGATATCCATCAATCTCTATTGTCTTAAGACACACACACCCCTCAATGGATGTCATTCTGTTTGAATTCAAGATCTTCAACCATATTTCATTACTAGTACAAACAGCAGTATTTGACGATACCTTTTCATGTTTTCATTAGGTGTTAAGCTCCAATTTCTTCTCTGCAACCATTCTCTCATCAAAATTTCATCTTCAAGATTCAACATTTCTTAGCTTTTTGGATTGACTATATCATAAAAGGACAACCCTAATGGCAAGCCATGTTCACTCTTGGTGAATCTAATCAACACAACCATTAGCTTCTCTAAATACCTTAATAAGTTGGAAAAGGCCCAACCATTATCTTAAGAGGAGATCCCTAATGGAGGCTATAAGAGCATAATGAGTAATAAGTAGGTAGAAGAGCATTAGAGACATTAAACATAACACAAGCATGATAACTAAGCTTAAAACCCATCTTTGACAATAGTAAGGTTCCAAATTTAAATTATCTATATTAATTACCTTTTGAATTAAGAGTAAACCATTTTTTTATAAACAAGCGAATGACATCAAAGGTAAAGAAGTATTAGAAAATGCAGGTGTGCAAAGAGATTATTAGAAGTTCAAAATCATTAGAACTCAGCAGTCAACATCACATAATAAAGGAACCAAAAAACAATATATTGGATCTACATCAAACAGTTTGGATCCCTTTTTCTCTTTTCCATTCAATATATAATACAAATGATCCTGAGAATACAATAGGTGGGGCAAAGAATGCAAATCAACAAGTATTATGTACACAAAAAGAGAGAAACAAATCAAGAAAGGCAAAAAGATGAGTGAATAATATTGTTATCTCATGAGAACCGAAACATTAATCTGAAGAAAGAATATTTCTCCTACCATCAGCCATTTCTTCTCAAAACCTCTAACTACAAAGCTGAGTACACAATTGTTGGATCTTGGAATCTGTTGGATTTTGCATGTAGTATACACCGGACTTACCGTTGCTTGAGCATGTTACGTTCAGCTGGTTGCCGAGCTGGGTTGTCTGCAATTTTGGTTTTACAACAACATCAATATCCAAGACAAAACCACAAAACACATAATCACAGCAGCATCATGACATATTAAATGGTTAAAATCAAGAGCAGAGCCATCTTTGATTATAAGAGGTACTTTGAAATGAAAATATTTGTCTAGGTAATGGGTAATGACCATATGGTTCTACGAATTCTTTAGAATTCATAATACAATAAAGTTGTTTAAGATTGCCTCAATTCCTTGAAAAGTTTTGTAAGCTTTTCAATGTCAAATCAGGAAGTGAAAAAACGTTATGGTTTTACTGATATTATTCAAATAAATGAAGTTAATCATTGTTAGTTAACTAGTCTATCATCATTAGATCATCCTTTTGACCTTAACTCATTATTTAATAATTATATGTATCACGCACTTGTAAATAACTGATCTCATCCCTAACTTTGCATCAAATCACTTCAATCAATTTTTATTCATATACTCATCTATTTACATGCAAGGGAGTTAAAGATGCATTAACAACTCATAAAACAGTGAGTATTTTTATATTGATTTTTTTTTTAAAAAAAGGAAGAAAAAGAATAAAGTCAATAGGTCTTATAATAAATGTCATTGAGATATTATGCCTTTGAGTTTTGTGGAAAGTTCATTACCGAACAAGATGCGGCCTTTGTGTTGCAGCTCCATTTTGAAGTTGGGACACAAGACAGATAATGGCACCAGGAGCAGTGATCATTTGCATCAACACCATGAAGAAGTGCAACCAGGCCAACAGAAAGTCTATCACATAGACAATTTAATATAAAAAGAATTAAATTCAGAACTAGAGAACTGGGTGAAAAGAAAAGCATGGATGCATTTAAGATGAGTGACTAGACAGAAGTGGCAATGTAGTGACAAACACCGGGTTTCACATATACATGCATATTTTAGTAAAGGATGGATTTAAGTTTAGTACTAACATTAGATAGCTTTGTTTTGTTAGAATAGAAAATTCTTTTAACAGATCCTGGCTATGATTCTCCCTGGTTAGTCCTCATTCAACTTAAGAATAGGTTCAGGAGATGTAACTAAAAATCAATTGTTAATGATTGCCGCAGAGGCACCAAACAGAGAACAGCACTAATACCTGAGGATTTCTGCTATGGTTAGCTTCAGTTTTGAATTCTTGTATAGTATTATTATTTAAGCAACTAAATGATTTGATCGCTCTTGATTAACTAAATGAGCAATGCATCCTTTATACACAATACAGCTAGTAACAACTAGTACATAAGTTTGCTCCTTTTCTAACAAGATTTTGTTGGGGGACTCAACTAAAATACTTCCTAAACCTTCCTGAAAGCATTACTTTACAATATAATTTTCATAACTGAGATTAACAAGGACCTGATAGCATGTTTTGTTTCCGGGTTGGAATCCTCTAAATGATGGTTCGGACAAAAGCTCCTATACAGTAGCTTTGATCTCAAACCATGGTTTTAAAAATTTTAACCAATATCCAACTATGCCATAAGCTTTGGAAGATGAAAAGAAAGGACAAACTATCATTTTTAATGCTCCTTAAGGTACTATCTGTTTTGCTGACTTCCATATACAGTTTTCTAGCTGGAAATCAATGACCTAGCATTTATAGATAATAATAGGAAAAACTTTCCAAGTTAATCATTTATGTTTAAGCCGCTCTCAATCAAATTGGGTCCTCTTCGACCCTCTGAGGCTCAAATTGTCACAGTAGCTGTTCTTATTCAACACTAAATCAATTTAGCTATTCTTTAACACATGTAGACAAATATCTTATTAATAGCCGGAAAAGAAACTTTGGTAAGAAATAAATAATTGTAAAACTGTTTACTAAGCAATGAAGAATGTAAGATCATAAAAGTTTTAATGCCCAATAAACTATAAACGGAATTTAAGATTTAGAAAGGTTTTGTATCCTTTTTTATATTCTGCCTACAGAAAATAACTAGGTTCATCAATTCTCCATGATGAATGTCTTTTCCTAATTTCCTTTTAGTGCAGTAGAAACCAAAACAAAACCATTCACAAAAATGAACCAACCCAGATAATTGAATTGAGCCCTGGTCTCATTATCTATATAAATATGGTAAATATTGTTCAACTATTTCCTTTTCAGATACTTATGCTAGAGCAACTTGATCTAAGAAAAAGGTTACACTTCAGATGCTTACCCAGCAATTATGATGACCAGTGAAAGGACCCATAATATGCATTGATACTTCTTGAATTTAGGCTTACTTCGTCCTGGAGAATATTGTATCGGAGCATATCTTTGGTTAACCCACCCGAACTGTGGGCGTATCAAAAACACAAATCCGAGAAGAAATCCGGTGAGAAAGCCGCCAATATGGGCAAAATTGTCCACATGTGGGAGAATCCCCACTGCTAGGTTGACGACAATGATGACAACAAGGGTGAAGAGTGCTGCTAGCTGCACACGACAGGATGCCATGATTGTCAATATTTTGCTTTAAAGAGCACAAATCTATCCCCTTGATTAAGATACTCATAGTTCAAATTTGATACATTCAATAAGCACCTTATTATCATATATAGACCAGTTAGTAATGAGTTCTGAAAGCATGCCTCCTAGCAAACCAAAAAGTGCACCGGAAGCGCCAACAGAGATGTTTGACTGAATGAAAAGTGCAGAAAGCAAGCTCCCCCCGAATCCAGAAATGACAAATAGCAACCCAACAAGCACTGTAACACAGGAATTGGTTAACAATTTAGAGATAGCACAAATAATAAAAAATCAAATCAGGAAATCAAAGTTCCTGGAGGACACCCGAAATCGAAGGAACTGCATTTTGTACCATTTTGATCAATTTATCAGATGAGAAACAGTACTGTATTCACATTATTCCTCAAATCAGATATTTGAATGTTAATACTTATAATTTGTGACTTTAAGTCCAGGCCCCAGAGTCTATCATGTGAAGACTTACTCTTAAGGCTGGTCTTAAGCTGTATTTGTTGACAACTTTTGAAAACTAATCTTAGTACTGTCTTTTGCCTTATCTATATACTTCTCTACTCAAAACCATGAAGAAGTACAAACCTAGAGTATCAGAATAAGAGAAGGCAAAACTCATCAGAAAAAAACAACATCTTTCACTTTTATCACTCAGACATGCTACTCTATAACAATTAAGGCTCTCCACGTTTTTTGTCTTAAAACCTGATGATTGCAAGGTACAGAAAACGGAGAAACAAACAAATAAATCCAAGGTCTTAGTAATTTTGAATATGTTAAACATACCGAATCCAAATTCCTGCTCAAGCCGAATGCCAATGATTAGAATACCCAACATGTTTGCCAACAGATGGAAAACACCACCATGAAGCCACATACAAGTGATGAGGCGCCAACCCTGGTGTCTATGAACCACTCTATCCACATCAAGAGCCCCCATCTTCTGAAGCCTAAGAAATCATAAACAAGCACCAATTCCTCAACCACAGCAACAATAATCCCCAATTTAAGAGAAAATAACAAAAGAAAACAATAACAGCAATATTACAGCCACAATTGCCATTGCAGATTGCAATTTAAAACAGTTTGATTGCATAAATTAAGTCTGATATATAAAATTTTCATAAGCAGTGAAAATTTTCATAAAAGAGTTTGATATATAAAATTACACATGAATCTCATCCACAAAAATTTTCATAAGTTTAGATTCTCCCATCCATGTAAATTTCCACTCAACCCTATCATTATCCCAATCAAACATAACCTAAATTTCATGCCAACAAAGGGGGAAATGAAGACAAAAAAAAATCATGAGCTAGTAGGATAAACAAAAACAATTAATTAAAAAAAAACAAAAAAAAGAAGAAAAACGCACGTCAATGATGAAGGTCCCAAGAGGGGATTCTCTTTGAAAGGCTGAAAGGAGAAGCGGCCCAAGAAGGTGGCAATGCAAGAAGCAGAATTCTTGGGGCAGTTGTTGACATACATGGTGATAACGAACACAACGGTGTTTGCAACAACGAACAAAGGTATCAACCATGGGAACCACTTCTTGTAATGCTTCACCTCAATGAATGATCCAGCTGGTGCTGGTGCTGGTGCAGGTGCAGGTGCAGGTGGTGCTACCTCCACTGGGTGCACCGTATTGTTGTTGCTGTTGCTGCTGGTTCTCTTAGAGTTGACCCTTATGTGGACTTCTTGTGGTGAAGGTGGCACTTCAGCCATGAGTCAAATGCAAAGAGAAAGTGTTAGTTGTTGGTGGTGTTTCAGCCAGAGATTTTTTAGTGTGAGAATTGAATTTGAATGAAGATTGTGTTTTGTGTAAGAAGAAGAAGAAGTAGAAGAAGAAATTGAAGATGAAGAGACAAATGATTTCGGGTTTAGCTCACCAACTTTGCTTGTGCGAGTGGGACACTTGTTTGAGAAAGAATATTTATAGAATTCGGGAAACAATGGTCTTATTATTTTTAGGAATATACTATTATTTTTATCCATACAAATTTTGTACGCTTATAAATTTACTCAGGAAATAATAAAATTTGTATCCATTAATGAATTTTATACGAATAAAATTATTTAAATTCTAAAAAATTATTCAAAAATCTTAAACTACCTTTGTAAACTTAACCTAATTCATTATAATTCCTAACTTTTTATTGTCATTAAATTTTTTTCAATATTTATTTACATTTATTACAACTGTCAGTATTACTATCACCGCAATTATCACTGTTGTTGTCTTCTTTTCCCTACTACTACTATCCTCCCAATAATTTAGTTTTACAAGAACGTGAAAAATAGCCAATTTCTAGCACGAATCCAACTTTAATTGCGCTGTAAACTGATGTCATACTATACCAAGAAATTGCAGTTTTGAGCTTGTTCCTATGCATCCACATATCATTGTTCTTTTTTCAGTTCTAAATCTGCAGCGTCTCCTCCCCTCTCACTCGCAGCGCAAAGAACGATGTTCTTGACACAGTCACCGCAATCCTCAGCAATCCAAGGGGAAGCGATTTAGATCCAGACACAAAATGGAAGCTATTTTTTCCTTCAGCAAGAATGACAAAACTCTGTTCAGACCTGCAGAGTTGAATGGTAAAATAGTGGAGTAAGCACCATATGAGAGGGATGCTCTGAAAAGAGAGAAATAGGTAGCTGAGGAGTGAAAAGTGATGAGTTTGGAAAACTCTAAATTAATTTGACGATGATCAAATATTATTAAAACAATTAATTACAAAATTATTAATTTGATTTTTAATCCACACTTATTAATTAATAATTTTGTTATATGCAGATTTCATCAATGGACACAAAAGAATGCATGAAGTCCAATTTGATTGACAAAAATAATCCGCCTTTATGCAAAATATTAATATAAGTAGTTGATTTATTAAAATGATAATTGGGCCAAAAATTTAAGAAGCAAGCCCAATTAAAATCCTTGCAAGAGAAACAAGGGTTAGGTCCAAAATTGAAAATAAGGAGAAAGCAAAAGATGAATGCTTCCCACGGACACCAACTCCTTCCATGGTTGGAATTCAAATTTTGAATTAAATGGATTTAATGAATGCCTTGGAATATAGAAAGAGAAAATCTGATTTGATGGCATTTATTGAGTTGGGCACGTTACAAGGCAAAAGCATGGGAATTTGATTTTAATTGATTATAATCTATATCACACATTACTTCCATTACTTTTCTTCTTTCTACTCTCTTTTCTCTCTCTTTGCATACGGTCACCTCACTGTCAGAGAGGAATATAGTAGAAGCAAGTAATTTGAAGAAGGAAGCAGAGGCTAGGCATGGGTAATGTAAACCTAACTCATTTTCATTTTCTTCTTTAATTACATTGCAAGTTTTTCTCTGTTCTCTCTCCTCTCTCTTTCGGTCTTGTCTAGCAGGAAAGGAGGGATGAAGCAAGCTATCAGTAAAAATCACAGAGAAGCTAGTTGCAAGGAAGAGGCCATTGTGATGATGGCGTTAGGAAAAAGAAAACATAAAGTATGTAGTGGCTGAGATTTTCACCAAATATGGTTAGATTTGATGAGGTACTCTAGAGCTCTTCATGCTCAAAAAGGAAGAAGAAGATTCGGCTAGCAAGGTGAGATTCTTAGAGGCATGGTTTGTCTTTGATTCTGCTCAACCACCACAGGAAGTAGCTAGAGTGGCAAAGTGATGGAAGAGGCAGAGATTGAAGCAGATGAAGCCATCATCATCATGAAGCATCAAGGGCCAGAAATCCATCTTGGAGAGCAAGCCAAGAATGGAGAGCTCGGATTGATGAAGAGTGATGATCAAGAAAGGACTAGAGGTAATTGCATGTTGGTTATTGCATGAGTTATCTCTTCTCTCTCTCTGGCCGAACCGGTTGCATGTGAAGGAAGAAGAAGTTAAGCTTGATTTTGGTTTAAACTGTGGAGGCTTCCCTCTTCTATAAAAAGAGTGAACAAGCCACGGTTTGATTCAAGGAGTTAGAAGTAAGCAGTGAGAGTGCAAGGCACAGGATTCTCAAAGCTACCTAAGCTTATAGATTTTCTTCTCCTTCAATGTATTCTGTTTAGTATTTTTTGTTTAATTTTGTCATGTCTTGAGTCTCATGAAAAAAGACAAACAGTGAGGTTTGTATGAAAAATCCATAGAGCGGAAAAAGGCAGAGAGTGCAAAATTAAAAGAAAAAGCCATAGATGTCCTTAGAGTTCCTTTGTACATCTGTGTTGTGTTTCATGATTCTGTGAGAATCCCCTTGTAAGTTGGGTTAGCACTTTACAGTTGAAAGCTTGGCAGTGACCAAGTCAAGTTCAGGATTGGGTTTAGAATTCTGGACTTGTCCCAGATAGGAAGGGTAGTTCCTAGGGAGAATTGGTGTATGTAATCAAAGTTGATTATAGTGAAATTCCATCATTGTTGTGATGGAGACTGGATGTAGGCTGCACTGCACTTAGCAGCTGAACCAGGATATATCTGGGTGTAATCTTCCTTCTCTCCTACTCCATTTCTGTTTCTACTGCACATGAGCAAAATCCAAAAATGTGTCGTGCCAAGTGACGAGACAAAATGAAAAAGTCTCGTGGCTAGGGACGAGCTAAAAATAGAAAAGTCTCCTCTAAGTCCAGCAAGTGTTAGCAAGCAAAAAAGGGGGCTAAGATTCAACCCCCCTTCTCTTAGCCACTGAAACCATCAATTGTTATCAGAGCTTGGTCTCAAAGAGATCAAGCTTTGCAGCTTGGAGAAAAGATCCTCATGGCAGAAAGCAGTGGCTCGAATCTAGTATCATACAATCTCACAGAAGGGCAGTCAAGCAACAGGCCGCCTCTTTTCAATGGGAAAAACTATACCTATTGGAAGGAGAGAATGAAGATCTTTGTGCAAGAAGTAGACTACAGATTATGGAAGATCATCCTAGAAGGCCCTCAATTTCCAACTGACACAAGTGCTGAAGGAGTAGTCACCCTTAAACCAGAAGCAAGCTGGGCCGAGGAAGATAGAAAGAAGGTGGAGTTAAATGCCAAAGCTGTTAATCTACTCAACTGCGCTATCAGCTTCGAGGAATACCGATGGGTATCACGTTGCACAACAGCAAAGAAAATCTGGGACAAACTACAAATTACCCATGAAGGAACCACCATTGTAAAGAAGACTCAGACAGATATGTTGAACAGAGAGTATGAAATATTTGCAATGAAGGAAGGAGAGTCCATTGATGAAATGTTTGAAAGATTCAACAACATCATTGTTGGCTTAGATGCTCTGGGAATAACATATCCTGATTCTGTGCTAGTGAGAAGAGTGTTGAGATGTCTCACAAAAGGGTGGGAAACAAAAGCTTTAATTATTTCTGAGAGCAGCAGTCTTGATTCCATGACTTGTGATGATTTGAGAGGAAACCTTCTTGCTTTTGAAAACACTTATTTGAAAAAAAGAGCCAAAAAAGAAAGGAATTGCATTTTCTTCTGTAACTAACCCTCTGGATGATGAATCCAGTGATAACTCATCTGAAAATGAATTTGTGTTGTTTGCCAAAAAATTCAGGAAAATGGTGAATTTCAAAGGCAAAGGCGGCAGCTCAAGAAAAATGAAGAAAGACCTTAACAAAGTAACTTGTTACAATTGCAAGGAAATGGGACATTTCAAATCTTATTGTCCCAAGTTGAAGAAGGAGGAGAAACCAAAAAGAGGAAAGAAGAAGGGTCTGATGGCATCATGGGAAGATTTAGAAAATGACTCAGATAATGATGATGAAGAAACCGAAACCAAGTCACAACCATGTCTCATGGCAGATCACATAGATCAGGTATGCCTAGCATCCAAAAGGAAGGAAAATATGTGGTATATGGACAGCGGATGCTCTAGGCACATGACCGGAAAGACAACCTTCTTCATAAAGCTTGATGAATATGATGGAGGACTTGTCACTTTTGGAGATGATGGTAAAGGAAAGATAGTGGCTGTTGGAAAAGTTGGTAAAAGTTTCTCCTCTTGTATAAATGATGTTCTCCTTGTAAATGGTTTGAAACATAATTTACTTAGTGTTAGCCAATTGTGTGATTTAGGTTTTGAAGTTATTTTTAAGAAGTTTGTTTGTTTGGTTGTTTGTGAGAAAACTGGGTATATTTTATTTGAAGTCAAAAGATGCAACAATGTGTATGGATTAACTCTTGAGGATTTAAAGGAACAAAATGTAACATGCTTTACCTCTTTTGAATCTGAAAAATGGCTTTGGCATAGAAAATTGGGTCATGCTAGCATGTACCAAATTTCTAAGCTAGTCAAAAAGAATTTGGTTAGAGAAATTCCAAACATCAAGTTTGACAAGAATCTTACTTGTGATGCTTGCCAATTGGGCAAACAAGTAAAATCCTCTTTTAAATCAAAAGATGGAAACTCAACCAAAAGGCCATTGGAGATGTTACATATTGATCTTTTTGGTCCTACTAGAACTCAAAGTTTAGGAGGTAAACACTATGGTCTTGTGGTAGTAGATGATTACTCTAGATTTGGTTGGGTACTTTTCCTTGCTCATAAGAATGATGCATTTTATGCCTTCTCCACTCTTTGCAAGAAAATTCAAAATGAAAAGGATTTGAAAATTGCCCATTTGAGAAGTGATCACGGAAGAGAATTTGAAAATCAAGACTTTGAAAAATTCTGTGATGACTTAGGGATTTCTCATAATTTTTCATGCCCTAGAACCCCCCAACAAAATGGGGTGGTTGAAAGAAGGAATCGAAGCCTTCAAGAAATGACTAGGGCTATGCTATGTGAGAATGAGATTCCTAAATTTTTATGGGCTGAAGCTGTGAACACAGCATGTTATATTTTGAATAGAACAATCATTAGAAAAGGGTTAACGAAATCCCCTTATGAGCTATGGAAAGGAACCCCTCCAAATCTTAAGTACTTTCATGTTTTTGGATGCAAATGCTTTGTACTTAACAATAAGGAAAACCTTGAAAAATTTGATCCAAAATCCTATGAAGGAATGTTTGTTGGATATTCCACCACAAGCAAGGCCTATAGAATTTATCTCAAGGAGCATAGGACTATAGAGGAATCCATACATGTTACTTTTTGTGATTCTAACTTAATTCCCAGTACTGTGATAGATAATGATTCAGATTGTGAAGGAACTGGAACCAGCAAAGAAAATTCCAAGTCTGCCCAAACTGAAGAATCTGCCAGTCCAGGTTTGTCTCGTCAGATTGGAGGAGACATTTCCATTTTGTCTCCTGAGCAGGCACGAGCAACTGAAACAGTAAGACCACCAGAAGTTCATCAAAGCTCCACACTTGTCCGAAAGCCTAGGGAATGGAAGTCTATGAGGGGTTATCCTCATGACTTCATCATTGGTGATCCCTCTCAAGGTATAACAACAAGATCTTCCACCAAAAGGCAAACCGAACCTAGCAATTTTGCTCTCTTGTCACAAATGGAGCCCAACAATGTCAAACAAGCTCTTGAAGATCCATCATGGGTCAAGGCCATGCAAGAGGAGCTTGCTCAATTTGACAAGAATGAGGTTTGGACATTAGTACCTCATCCGGATGGTAAGAAGGTAACGGGTACTAAGTGGGTATTCAAAAATAAACTTGGTGAGGATAGACAAGTTGTTCGTAACAAGGCTAGATTAGTGGCCCAAAGTTACGATCAAGAAGAGTGTATAGATTTTGATGAGTCTTTTGCTCCGGTAGCTAGAATGGAAGCAATTAGGTTGCTTCTTGCCTATGCTACCCATAAGGGTTTCAAAATGTTTCGAATGGATGTTAAATGTGCTTTCCTTAATGGCTTTATTGATAGAGAAGTGTATGTGGTCCAACCCCCCGATTTTGAACATAAAGATTTTTCAAATCATGTTTTCAAACTTTCAAAGGCTCTTTATGGCCTTAGGCAAGCTCCAAGAGCTTGGTATGAAAGGCTTAGTGCCTTCCTATTAGAAAATCATTTTCAAAGGGGAACCACTGACACTACTTTGTTCATTAAAGTTTCTAATGATGACATCCTTCTTGTTCAAGTTTATGTGGATGATATTGTGTTTGGATCGGCCAATGAGTTCTTGTGTGAAGAGTTTGGAAAACTCATGACTAGTGAGTTTGAAATGAGTTTAATGGGAGAGTTAACTTTCTTTCTTGGCCTCCAAATTAAACAAACTCCTAGTGGTACCTTTATTCACCAAGGCAAGTATGCAAAAGAATTGATAAAGAAATTTGGCTTAGAAAATTCCAAACCAATGGGAACACCAATGCATCCTAACACTAAACTTGAAAAGGA
The DNA here is from genome assembly GCF_003086295.3 of Arachis hypogaea. Lineage (NCBI taxonomy): Eukaryota > Viridiplantae > Streptophyta > Magnoliopsida > Fabales > Fabaceae > Arachis > Arachis hypogaea. Next base: position 73,201,853 of record NC_092037.1, read on the forward strand.
TGATGATGGCTAAGATGTGGATGAAACACGGTATAGGGGAATGATTGGTTCATTAATGTATCTTACCTCCTCTAGACCGGATATTGTTCAAAGTGTGGGTGTATGTTCAAGATTTCAATCTCACCCAAAAGAATCCCATCTTACGGCTGTTAAACGCATCATTAGATATATTAAGGGAACTAGTGAGTATGGCTTATGGTATCCTAAAACTGATAACTTTGTGTAGTAGGATTTTGTGATGCAGATTATGCGAGAGATAGAGTGGATAGAAGGAGCACCTCCGGCATGTGTTGCTTCCTTGGAAGCTCACTAAACATGTGGTCAAGCAAGAAACAAGCCACAGTGGCTCTATCCACCGCTGAAGCTGAATATATATCCGCATCTGCTTGTTGTTCACAATTAATTTGGTTAAAAACTCAATTGGAAGATTACAAATTAAAAATCAATAGTATACCCTTATTTTGTGATAACATGAGTGCAATAAATATTTCAAAAAATCCTGTTTTGCACTCAAGAACAAAGCACATTGAGATCAAATATCATTTTATTAGAGAACATGTGCAAAAGGGTACTATTGATATTCAATTTGTAAAATCTGAAAATCAACTTGCTGACATTTTTACAAAACCCCTCTGTGAAGACAGATTCTGCTCTCTAAGAAAAAGTTTGGGAATGTTTGATTTAAGTTCTGTTGAAAATCTGTGAAATTCTAATTCTGTTTGGTTTTGTCTCGTAGGAAAGCAGGAGACAAATTTCAGGATGTGTTGAATGGGCCATGATACAAGGGAAGACTGAACTGAAGTTAATTATTTTGGGCCCCACCAAATCTCTTCGACCTCACTCTGACCTGTTCCTCATTTTTTTTAAATTATACTTTTGGAAAGTTGTCAAATCAAATCTTTATCCTTCTCCCATCCCTTGATTCTAGGAACTATTTTCACTTGTCTTGAATTAGTATGGACTGCATTGTTTTTTTTCTCATTTTTTGCAGGGTCCCTCCTTGATGACAAAAAAAAGGCTGAATTGAAACTGTTATGTTTCAGGCTGAATTGAAACTGTTATGTTTCATTGATTTGTTGTGCTGTTTTGCATACCTGTTTTGCTCTGTTTTATGCTTTGATCTGGCTCTGTTTTGAGCATTTTATGTTAGTGGATTAATTTCGAGTTGAGCTTTGATTATCATTTGCTCAAATGCATGTGTGCTGATTGGACCATTGTGTTTTTGGTGAAAAACAAATACTTTGCCTTTTGTATGTTGTTTTCACTTATTTTGCTATGCCCCTTGATGCCAAAAGGGGGAGAAATGGTGCTGAAAATTGAAATTGAGAAATAGTGCTGAAAATTGAAATCATGAAAACAGGGAACAGGAAATGAAATCCGTGTGGATTTATGATTTGCTTATTGCTGATTTTATTGATATAATGCTTGTGATATATTTATTTTTCCAATATGACTGCTGGTTGTTAATATGCATGTTTGGAAGCAATTGCTTTATCTTGATGAATAAGTTTTTGATTAGGAACATACTTCTGATTCATCTTGATAAACATGCTTACTGAATACATTATTTTTTTGGCAGTTCTTTTAAGCATTAATATGGAAATAAAATCTTTGAAAGTTGCTGTGATTGAAATCATCATGCCATGATTAAAATATTTTCCTACCATAACTGTGTTGCTCTGATTTGTTGATTGGAAAATGTTTTTAAAATAGATTGAACAGCAACTTATTTTTCAAAGATATTTCGGTTGACTATTTTGTGAGTTTGAGCAGAAAATCAATTTATGATAACAAATGAGTTTTGATTATCATCACACTCTGCTCATAAATCAAGCATTCAACATTTCAAAATAAATATGTTGAATAACATTGTTACTTGAAGCTTGATTAAATTGTTACATGTTAGTGCTTTCCTTGGTAAAAATGGCATATATTAAGGGGGAGCCATGTGACAATTAGAAATGGGGAGAAATTAAAATTCAAAGGGAGTATTCTTCACTCAATCTTTAAATTTCTTTCCATTTCAATTTTAATAATGTTTGTCATCAAGGGGGAGCTTGATGAGTTTGGAAAACTCCAAATTAATTTGATGATGATTAAACATTATTAAAACAATTAATTACAAAATTATTAATTTGATTTTTAATCCACACTTATTAATTAATAATTCTGTTATATGCAGATTTCATCAATGGGCACAAAAGAATGCATGAAGTCCAATTTGATTGACAAAAATAATCGGCCTTTGTGCAAAATATTAATATAAGTGGCTGATTTATTAAAATGATAATTGGGCCAAAAATTTAAGAAGCAAGCCCAATTAAAATCCTTGCAAGACCAACAAGGGTTAGGTCCAAAATTGAAAATAAAGAGAAAGCAAAAGATGAATGCTTCCCACGGACACCAACTCCTTCCATGGTTGGAATTCAAATTTTGAATTAAATGGATTTAATGAATGCCTTGGAATATGGAAAGAGAAAATCTGATTTGATGGCATTTATTGAGTTGGGCACGTTACAAGGCAAAAGCATGGGAATTTGATTTTAATTGATTATAATCTATATCACACATTACTTCCATTGCTTTTCTTCTTTCTACTCTCTTTTCTTTCTCTTTGCATACGGTCACCTCACTGTCAGAGAAGAATATGGTAGAAGCAAGTAATTTGAAGAAGGAAGCAGAGGCTAGGCATGGGTAATGTAAACCTAACTCATTTTCATTTTTTTCTTTAATTACATTGCAAGTTTTTCTCTTTCTCTCTCCTCTCTCTTTCGGTCTTGTCTAGCAGGAAAGGAGGGATAAAGCAAGCTATCAGTAAAAATTACAGAGAAGCTAGTTGCAAGGAAAAGGCCATTGTGATGATGGCGTTAGGAAAAAGAAAACATAAAGTATGTAGTGGCTGAGATTTTCACCAAATATGGTTAGATTTGATGAGGTAATCTCGAGCTCTTTATGCTCAAAAAGGAAGAAGAAGATTCGGCCAGCAAGGTGAGATTCTTGGAGGCATGGCTTGTCTTTGATTCTGCTCAACCACCACAGGAAGTAGCTAGAGTGGCGAAGTGATGGAAGAGGCAGAGATTGAAGCAGATGAAGCCATCATCATCATGAAGCATCAAGGGCCAGAAATCCATCTTGGAGAACAAGCCAAGAATGGAGAGCTCGGATTGATGAAGAGTGATGATCAAGAAAGGACTAGAGGTAATTGCATGTTGGTTATTGCATGAGTTATCTCTTCTCTCTCTCTGGCCGAACCGGTTGCATGTGAAGGAAGAAGAAGTTAAGCTTGGTTTTGGTTTAAACTGTGGAGGCTTCCCTCTTCTATAAAAAGAGTGAACAAGCCACGGTTTGATTTAAGGAGTTAGAAGTAAGCAGTGAGAGTGCAAGGCATAGGATTCTCAGAGCTACCTAAGCTTACAGATTTTCTTCTCCTTCAATGTATTCTGTTTAGTATTTTTCTGTTTAATTTTGTCATGTCTTGAGTCTCATGGAAAAAGACAAACAGTGAGGTTTGTGTGAAAAAGCCATAGAGCGGAAAAAGGCAGAGAGTGCAAAATTAAAAGAAAAAGCCATAGATGTCCTTAGAGTTCCTTTGTACATCTGTGTTGTGTTTCATGATTCTGTGGGAATCCCCTTGTAAGTTGGGTTAGCACTTTACAGTTGAAAGCTTGTCAGTGACCAAGTCAAGTTCAGGATTGGGTTTAGAATTCTGGACTTGTCCCAGATAGGAAGGGTAGTTCCTAGGGAGAATTGGTGTATGTAATCAAAGTTGATTATAGTGAAATTCCATCATTGTTGTGATGGAGACTGGATGTAGGCTGCACTGCACTTAGCAGCTGAACCAGGATATATCTAGGTGTAATCTTCCTTCTCTCCTACTCCATTTCTGTTTCTACTGCACATGAGCAAAATCCAAAAATGTGTCGTGCCAAGTGACGAGACAAAATGAAAAAGTCTCGTGGCTAGGGACGAGCTAAAAACAGAAAAGTCTCCTCTAAGTCCAGCAAGTGTTAGCAAGCAAAAAAGGGGCTAAGATTCAACCCCCCTTCTCTTAGCCACTGAAACCATCAAAAAGCTTTCTTACACTTTTCATTACTATTATCCATATATATACAAGAATATTAGACATCCTAACCCTAATAGATACACTCTATCTAACCATCTATGTACACTAGAGTACCTCAAGAGTACCTAAGAAGTACCTAATTAATAAGATAAAATACTATTTAATATATAATCTTAATTACATCCCCCCTCAAGCTGGGGCACATGAAAATTGATGAGACCCAGTTTGTCATTACATGAGAAGAAACTTTTAGGTGACAGTGACTTGGTTAGGATATCAGCAACTTGGTTTGTTGAAGAAACTGGAAGAAGCTTAATCAGTCCTTCCTGAACTCTATCACGAATAGTATGACAATCAATCTCTATATGCTTAGTTCTTTCGTGAAAGACTGGATTAGCAGCGATATGGAGAGCAGATTGATTGTCACAGTACATAACAATAGGACGAGATAGAGGTATTCTAAAGTCTTTCAACAAGTAAGAGAGCCACACTCCCTCACAAGTGGCAAGAGCCATGGCTCTATATTCAGCTTCAGCTGAGGAGTGAGCTACGGTGTGTTGCTTCTTACTTAGCCAAGAGATCAATGACTTTTCAAGAAAGAAACAAAATCCAGATACTGAAAGTCTGGTGTCTGGACAAGCTCCCCAATCTGAGTCAGAGAAGGCAGTGAGTGTGAGATTGTTGGAGGTGGAAAATAACACTCCCTTGGCCGGAGCACCTTTAAGATATCGAAGTACATGCAGAGCGGCTTGAAAGTGTTTTGTTGTGGCACCAACTGCAAAGCATATATCCGGCCGTGTATTGGTGAGGTAAATTAAACGTCCAATTAGCCGTCTATAAGGTGCAACATCATCAAGAGGAGTTCCTGAAGATTTAGATAGATGAGTTGTATAATCTATTGGCGTGGAGGCTGGTTTTGCATTCGTCAACCCAAACTCATCAAGCAAGTCAAGTGTATATTTGCGTTGATACATGGCAATGCCTTGCTGACTTCTGGCAATTTCCAAACCAAGAAAAAATTTTAATTCGTCAAGATCCTTAATTTTAAATTTGTTATCCAAGAGCTGTTTAATCCTTGCAATTTCTCTCCAATCATCTCCTGCTAAAACTAGGTCGTCCACATAAACAAGGATACACGTGAAGCCTGAATCAGATAATTTAGTGAACAAACAACTGTCTGATTTTGATTGAGTATATCCATCTTCAATAAGAACACAACATTACTTCTGATGCCACTGTCTACTAGCCTGTTTCAAGCCATATAACGATTTTTCCAACTTACAAACTGAACCAGCTGGCACTGCCAATCCTAATGGAGGTTTCATATACACCTCTTCTGGTAAATCTCCATGGAGAAAAGCAGAATTGACGTCCAACTGGTAGACATACCATCCTTTAGTAGCAGCAACAGCCAAAAGCATTCTTAAAGTAGTGAGTCTGATGACTGGACTAAAGGTATCAAAGTAGTCAAAACCTGCCGTTTGAGTGAAGCCTCTTGCAACGAGCCTTGCCTTGTAGCGTTCTACATCACCACTGGGTTTGAACTTGATCTTGAAAATCCATTTGCAAATGATTGCCTTCTTTCCAAAAGGAAGAGAAGTCAGTTTCCATGTTTTATTCTTCTCAAGAGCATTCAATTCAGCACTTATTGCCTCACGCCAGCAATCATAGAGATGGTCTCTTCATAACTTCTTGGTTCTGTGGTGGAGGATATAGCTGCTGAAAAAGCTTTATGCCTTATTGATAATGTGTTGTAAGATACATAGTCAGAGATTGGATACTTCACTTCAAAGGAAGTTAAAGATTGCTGAGCCGAAACATTGACCTGCATACAATGATACTCTTTCAAATAGGATGGCTGTTTTATTTGCCTGCATGATCTTCTAAGTTCATTAGCATAAGATGTGCTGTTTGGATTAGTTAATGATACAGCAGGATTCAAATTATTTGCTTCAAAAATGGAAGGTTGGCCAAAAGAAAAATCATGAGATGCAAGTTGCAGTAAGTGAGAATTAGGAGAGGATGATGCATGAGAATTAGATGCAGGTGCATGAGGTTCAGAAACGAGAATTTTTTCATTAGAATGCAAGTCTCTTGATCTTGTCAGTGAATTATTTTTGAAATTAGAAAGAGTGTCCAAATTAAGCAATTTATTTGATGTTTCACTACTGCAAAAAGGATCTGAATGAAAATTCATTTCAAGATGAGAAGCATTAGAATTTTGAGAGTACATATTTTGAGAGTACGAATTTTTAATGCCTAAAGATTGATCATTTGAGGACAAAATCTCTTTGAAAGGAAAATAGGATTCATATAAAATAACATTTCGAGAAATAACAACTTCTTTAGTTTTAATATCAAGTAAAATATAGCCTTTTGTCCCTGATTTATATCCAAGAAAGACACACTTTCGTGCTCTATGATCCAATTTCTTTCGATGAGCATATAAAGTAGAAGCAAAGGCTAAACAACCAAAAACCTTTAGAGATGCTAATTCTGGAATGTTGCCATTAAGAATCTGATATGGGCTATGTTTAAATGTAACTTGGGGTACTCTATTAATTATGTAAATAACATGAGCCACTGCATAATGCCAAAAACAATTTGGAAGATTAGAAGCAAATATGAGAGCCCTAGCTACATTTAGAATATCTTGATGCTTTCTTTCAACAATTCCATTTTGTTGTGGTGTTTCCACACAACTTCTTTGATGTAAAATTCCTTTCTTTTGATAGGAAGAAGTCATAAAAAATTCCTAGCCATTATCAGTTCTAGTGGCTTTTACCATGATTCCCTTTTGTGTATAAATCATTTCAACAAAATTCTCTAAAAGAGAGTGAGTTTCAGATTTATTTTTCATAAAGAAAATCCAAGTAAACCTACTCCTATCCTCAACAATGGTTAAAAAATATCTATAGCCAGAAGTAGATGGTGTGGCAATAGGCCCTCAAATATCAGCATGAATCAAATCAAAAGGAAATTCAGATTTACTCAAACTATTCAAAAAAGGTAATCTCTTTTGTTTTGCAAAATGACATGGATCACATGGTGCATCATTGTTTGAACATGAGATGAATGGATGCATTTTTTGTAATTGTTGTAATCTACTAAAAGAAATATGGCCTAACCTATAATGACAAAGAACACTCTATGAAGTGTGTGAAGTGTCCTGTTCTTCTGTCATAATATTCAAAATTTTTTCTTCTAATTTGCTAAAGTTAACAGCCATCTTTGCTTGAGTATTCATTGTATATAGCCCTCGCTTTTGATCAGCAATTCCAATCATTCTCAAGGTAGGCCGCCCCTAAATCTCACAATTATGAGCATTGAACATAAAACAACAAGATAAGGCATTAGTAACTTTTGAATTAGAAATGAGATTACATTTAAAACTTGGTACATATAAAACCTCAGTCAAATAAAAATCAGCTGAGAAAAAAAATTGTTCTACATAAGGTTGTAACAGTTTGTGAACCATTTGGCCTAATAATTTTAACTGGATTAATATGTTTAATAGAATGAAAATGTTTAAGACTAAAACAAATGTGAGGAGTTGCTCCCGTATCTAAAATCCAATCTTGAGAATTCAATTCAAAACCGGAAAGAGAAATGAGATGAAATATACCGGCTGAAGGAGCATGAATGGTTGCCAAATTTTCATCATGAAGAGGTTCTTTATGTTGCTGGAATAGTGCAATAAGTGCTTCTTTCTGTCTATCCGAGAATATTCCATCCAAACTGATCTTGCCTTCATTTTGGATAACTGTGGGGTTGCATTCTGCACTACTCGCAACTACCACTGAGTTCACTGAATTTGCTGAAAGAGGTACTCCATTAGAGTGATTTGGTTGTAGATGTAGTGGAAAGCCATGCTTCTGGTAGCATGTATCCACCAAGTGACCTTGTTTTCTACAATAAGAGCAAAGTTTGGGAGCTCCTCTAGTAGTACCTTTGCCATCTTTACCACGCCCTCTTCCTCTTCCTCTGACATTATTGGCCCCGAATTGGCCTTTTTCACCTCCAGTATTGACAAATTTGACACTGCCTTGGCTAATCTGGTATGACTCTCTTTCACCTATAGATTTAGTGTGAATAGCATTCACTAACATTATGGAATCTTGCTTTGTGTTGAACAGATCTTCCTCAAGCTCAGCAATCCGAAATAGATCACCCTCATAAAATCGATGTTTGAGGTCCTTCCACAGTTCATGTGCATTGTCGCACTCTGCAAAATTTCTGGACTCAATGATCCATGTAGCCACGATAGTACAAACGTGTTGCAACGATCCCAAACATCATACGAATCATCCGTTGGAGCTGGTTTGAGTAACATGCCATCAATGAATCTAATTTTATTCTTCGATTTTAAACAGATCCACACAGATCTGGACCAAGTGTGGTAGTTCAATGTGGTCAGTGGAGTGGTTGTGAGAGCGATTCCAGGTGTCTCACTTGGGTGAAGGTAGTAACAACTTGAAGGATCTTGAAAAAGGTTGGTGTTAGATCTAGAAGTGGCTTGGAAAGCTTGAAACTGAGCCATCATCTTTAAAATCTGCTGCAGTAAAACTTTGCGTATCTGGATTCATTATCTCTGCCTCATTCGTTGCCATTGATGAATAAATCGGACAGATATACTTTTACGAGCTACTCTCACTACAAGTTCTCATATGTGGTGAAAGATTCACACTTTATTGCAGGCTCTACGCTCACCGCACCATGACAAAATTCTGTTCAGACCTGCAGAGTTGAATGGTAAAATAGTGGAGCAAGTATCATATGAGAGGAGGCTCTGAAAAGAGAGAAATAGGCATTTTTCATTATTATTATTCATATATATACAAGAATATTAGACATCCTAACCCTAATAGATACACTCTATCTAACCCTCTATGTACACCAGAGTACCTTAAGAGTACCTAAGAAGTACTTAATTAACAAGATAAAATACTATTTAATATATAATCTTAATTACAAAGAATGCTGACAAGAACATGTTCTTCGATGCTGAATTGATGTGCTACAGAGGCAGCATCGAATTGAACAGCGAACATACCACAGATGTTGTTATTGCCTTTGGCGGAGTTATCGATCTGGAGTGATTTGCGCGATAGCTGAGCATTGATTTTCGCCGGCATGGCACGACGACAAACTTCTTCGATCCATCATTGGCACTGGTGGGTTAGGTTAGGATGAGTTAGGTTAAGCTAATAAGAGTAATTTTCAATTTTTGGATAGTTTTTTAGGGTTTGAATAGTTTTGTTGTACGGAACTCATTTTTTCTGGATACAACTTTAATTTTATTGTTTTGTGGGTATATTTGTCAGTATACAAAACTTTCATGGTAAAAATGAGAATTTACTCTTATTTATATTTTAATAAAGTATATTTTTTTGTAGTTCAATTTTGTTCTAAATATTTTTTATTTATATTAAAATTATCTTTAAATATTTTTAATTTTATCCCCAACATTTTAGATTAAGTTAATGTTTAGAGATAATTGACACAAATAAAAAATATTAAGTATAAAATTAAATATTAAAAATATTTTTTTAAAAATTTATAAATATTAATGACAAAAAATATACTTTAGTATTTTATTTTCAATTTTGTTTTGATTCAAACCCTTCTATGTAAAATTGGGGAAACAATTACATCTAATACACAACTACTAACTTTTATTCACAATACTTTACAATTTTTTTCTCTTTCAATTTATATTGTTTTAAGGATTTAATTTTGCTACAATATTAGTATAAGAAGAATATTAGAAGGTCATTAGAATTTATTATTTTTAGTTATTATTATTCAAAAGACGCTAAAATATGTTGTTGAATTATTAGACTAAAGAAATTGAGTTAATAACTAAAAATAATAGATAAAAATAATAAATTCGGATGATTTTTTAATATTAGTCTAATAATGCCTTTTATAAAAATAACAATAAACTTTTTTTTATACTCTTTTAAATATGTTTACTTTTAAAATAATATTAAATATATTTTTTAAAATAATAAAATTAAAATAATACAACATATATGATAATTATTAGTTGAAATAAAATATAAAAAGAATATTTACTTACTTATTTATTTATTTTTGCGGATCCACAAATATGTAAATCGGATATGTAGATACTTATATAAAATCCGCAATCCGATCCTATTAGTATGTAGATCAGATCCATATCCACAATTTTCAGATCGAATTCGAATAAATACTGCGAATAGACAGATTAAATCCGATCTATGAATACACCTACTTAAATATAAAAGGCATTTCATTATTTATTGTTGTGCTAAGTAAAATATTTAAAATTTAAATAAATTACCAATTATTTCGAAAACCATATAAATAGATAATTGTATTGTGACAAAATATATAGTCAATAAGTGCTGTTTTTCTTTTTCTTGTTCTTGGTCCATTACTCATTAAAATACAAACTTCCTGAAATGCAAGATTGTTACTAGTGACTAGTGAGGAAATAACAAAAATAATGAAAAGAAAAAAAAAGGCCAAATATTGGAAATTTGAATTTTGTTTATATATATAATAATTTATTGATTAATAATAAATTTTTAAATAAAATTTAGACTCATGTTATATTAATTTTTAGCTGCAAAACACACACACACACATATATATATATATATATATATATATATATATATATATATATATATATATATATATATATATATATATATATATATTAGAATGAGTCATAATGACATGTGAAACATAAAATTTGGGTAGAAGATATTATATTCCGAACTACTACTACGTTATAATATAATAATTGCTGTTTCCATCGTGCACATAATATAAGTCAACAAAACTTCACTTTCATTTGTTTTTCTCCGCCTATAAAAGTATGTGTTATGGCTGTGGCATGTGGCAGACGCGTTTCTAATTCTCTGTCAATGTCAATATATCAAGCTTTCTTCTGTTAAAGTTAATCGATATTTTTTATTAGTAGGCAAACTCTCATATCAAAGTCCATGGGACTTTTAGTTTTTAGTAAAATGAAAATTGAAATTGCATATTATATTGTGAAAGCAGGTAAGCGAACGGGAGAGACCAAAAAAAGATGGTTCTGCTCACCACTCACCACCAAGTCTTATAGAGAAATCATATAAAATTCAATAATTTTATATATGCATAATTAATTATCAGTATAAAATTTATATTAAAATATAAAATATATATTAAAAATAATTTAAATTATACATATATTTATATACAAATATATAATGATAGATTTATTTCATTTTATATATGCATAATTAATTATTAGTATAAAATTTATATTAAAATATAAAATATATATTAAAAATAATTTAAATTATACATATATTTATATACAAATATATAATGATAGATTTTAATAAATAATTTTAATATACATCTAGTATTTTTATATAAAATTTTTCTTTTCCCAAAAATTTTTGAGTATTTCTTCCTCGCCCTCCGAAACAGGAAAGGCTATGTTTGGATTCTTGATTTAAGAAGGAACAAAATTCTGAAAAAAAAAATATTATGACACTTTATCAATTAAAATTCTAAAATAGTTCTTGAAATTAACCGTATGCACTAAAATAGTCACCAGGACATTGTGAGAGGAAGATGAAGAGGAGACAAATTACTTTCTTTTGGATCCAAAGTCTGTTGGAACTCACACCACCCTAGCTAATGATGAAAACAGCATATGCTTTCCATTATCTTGTAAATATTAGTTTTACTAGATGTGAACTTATGCATTCTTTTGATTTGTACAGTACCTTCAGATTACTCGCTTTGAAATTTACAGTTGAATAAGTTGATTGGCAATCCACAAAAAATGTTATTCAATTTGAAAAGGTATTTTACTAGATATGAAAAAAATTATTTTGTGAATATTCTTCCAGTGAGTTCACAAGAAAGCATGATTTGCACTTTCCTTGTATATTTTGTTATTGGCCTACAAGTTCCTGCATATATGTCTGTCAACTGTCATATTATTAACTGATATTTTTGCTAATGATGCAGCATTTTCAAGCCAATACAGTTACATACTTACATTTTGGGTGTTGCTGTTATCTATTTTTCTCTTATCCAACTCTGGAGGAATTTTCATTTACGTGCTGATGAATGCTGAGTATAATACTCATGGACTTTGGCTATGTTTGGTTGGTGTATATTGTGAGACATAGACAAAGACATTAGAGAAGACATAATACAACAAAATTCTAAAGAGTCTATATTATCTATAGCATTAAATTAAAAAATAAAAAATAAATAGATTCATCATTCACTACCACCACCATGATCTAACTCTAAATACTCTGCTCTGGAGATATTGCTTAGCCTCTAACAACAGCTTCCACTAACCAAGCCAAGTTGTGTTATCAATGCTATGGCAGAAACATATTGAAATTACAGTCAACTATTTCCTAACAAACACTGTCAAGGATATCTGCTGGAACTGAGTCCTAGTTCTAAGGTTGCAAACCACATCATTTTGGCTAGAGCGAATCCCGGAAGGGAGCTAGACGTGGTGAGAGACAGAGGCAAATGTGGCATTGCTGGAGATCATAGCATGATGGATGGTTACCAAGCTGGTGGAAGATGCATGAAATATTATGCTTCTTTCTGTCATTGATTTGCAATAAAAACATAATCAAATGAACAAGTTACAAGCCTAATACTAATAGTATATGCATAAAAAGTTTTGCTGCAATGACTGAAGCTTCCTTGAATTCAATTAGCAGCTTGCTAAGTGGTATTTACTAGTTTTCTGATATTCTAGTAACAACTAATGTATTCTATGCTCCCTGCATCATGTGAAAAATCATACTTCTCCTCTGGATTTTCATACAAGTTAACATGTTAAATCATGAGATACCTATGCATTCAATTTTTTTGTCCATTTTTTTCTTGAGGGTTTAGGGCTATGCATGCAAAAAAGTCACACTTTCCCTTTGAGCTTATTCCACTTTTGTCCTAGGTGAAACCTTTTGCAGATCTTTGAGTGTTCTCCAAGAATCTGTTCTCTTGAAAATGTGAAATTCAACTAGGCTTAGTATAACAAGGAAATTTATCCTCACTTATTTGTGTTCCCTCTTCCCTGTCTTTCAGTTCAAGAAACTAAGCAAACCGCAGTTCTAACATATGATAAGATTAAAATTTCTAGGGCTATTTATCCATTTGATCAATTAGTGCACTCAACGAAATGCTCTTTAGAATCACAAACTATTACAAACCATTTGATTAGTGTATACATAGACAACCTAAGACGACAAATATGTTTCTTGAGAAATTAAAGCAAAGGCAATTCTGGTAGTGCAATCAAGAGAGATTTAAATTTTATTTCCCATCACTAAAAACTAAACATATTTAATTAAAAGAAAGAGCAAGCAAAGTAATTAATTCAGTTTAGGCATAGAATAACCAAAGGCACTTTAAGCTATAAATTAACAATCACTAGCAAGTCATATTCAGGCTTGTCACACCAAACTAGAGATCTTAAACTGAAATACATGAAAAATAATAATCTTACTCACTTTAGAGAATCACTGCAAAAAGTTCGAATTAATACCACTCTAAGATTATTGATCAGTAGCAATAAGAAAGCAAGACATCTTATATTCAGGACAAAGAAATTGACCAAAAAATTATTCCAATGGGAAAATGCAACATACCATGTTTTATTGACTCATAACTCTTTTAGAAATCATTTCACAGAGAAGCTTTTCTGCCTTATGATTTTCATTCCTTTCAAGAAGAGCCCTTATAAGTATTTCATAAGTTACTATGTTAGGAAAGCAACTATTTTTATCCATTTCTGTAAGCAAAGCCATGGCTTCATCGAGCAAGTCCTCTTTACAAAGCCCAGAAATCATGGCATTATATGTTATGACATCCAATTGGTAGCCGTTAATGTGGATATGCCGGAAAAACTGTTGTGCGGTTTTAAGTCTTCCACCTTTGCACAATCCATCAATAAGTATGTTACATGTGACTACACTAGGACGAATCCCTTTGCCAATAATTTTCAAAAATAATGCAGTAGCATCTTCAATATGTCTGCTTTTGAACAATCCATCTAACAAGATATTGAAAGTATTCAAATCAGGGTACTGACCACGTGCATGCATCACATCCAGAAGATCTTGCCCATCGGATGTCCTCCCAGATTTACATAATCCATCAATAAGAGAGCTATACGTTACTGTATCAGGAACTAAATTTCTTTGAGGCATAGTTTCGAACAAAGCAAAAGCTTTATCCACTCTTCTATTCTTACAATATCCATCAATCATGATGGTATAACTTTGAACATCTGGTTTCAGGCCCATTTTCACCATATCATCAAATAAAGTAGCTGCCTCACTCACATTCTTAGCAAGAAAATACCCATCTATTAAAGCATTGTAAGTAACAATATCAGGTTTAAGACCTCTTTGCAACATCAAATGAAACACTTTATGGGCTTCTGTGGCTTTTCCTTCTTTAGATAGTGCATCAATCAGTATGCTATAAGTATAAATGTTAGGTTTGATGTTGTTTTGCACCATTTGATTCAACAATTTAGTAGCTTCTTCTAGTTTATCCACACAGCATAAACCGTGAATTAAAGAGCTGTAACTAACAACATCAGGAGAAATTCCCCGTGCAATCATCTCAGAGAAATATTTGTATGCCTCATTTACAAGTCCATCTTTGCATAACCCATCAATAACAATACTATATATTATTACATCAAGCTTGATTGGTTGCTTCTCTAGCTTTCGCAGCAACTCGATTGCAGCTCTTGTTTGTCCTATCTTACAAAGACCATTGATTAAGGTCCCATACGTAACCTCATCAAGCTGATATCCTTGTGCTCTGACCTCATCATGAAATTTCAAAGCTGACTTAACCTTGCCGTTAATACACAATCCTTTCATTAAGGTGTTCAAAGTTATTATATCGCATTGATAACCCATCTTGATAATCTTCCCCAATACAGAAAAAGCATAACCCGTATGACCCATTTGGCAGAAACAATCGATCAACATGTTTAGAGTAATGAAGCTAGGAGCAATTCCCCTAAACTCTAATTGTGAAAAAAGCGAAACAACAATGTGATAGTCTTTCTCCATAATAAGAGCCTTAAGAAGCTTACCAATTTCAACATGAGAAGGGGGATGACGCCGATCGATGAGGCGATTGAAAGAGAAAACAGCATCATCAACGTTAAGATTGAACCCAGATACCGTGTGATAATCAAGATTAGGTACATGAGAATAATAAGAAAGGATGAGAAAGGGAGAAGAAGTGGAAGAGAACAAGAAGCAAGCGTTAGCATGAAACGTTCGAAATGCACAATACCTCATTAACTTGTGATTTTTGCATTTAAATGAACAATTTTATTTGCACGACAAATGTAGCAGGATTAATTTCGAACTATGAACTTGATGCAGTTTAAAGTTAGCTTTATAGATTTGGTCAAAGTTTTTATGTTCTCATAACTTAAATTGTTGAGCCCCCCAAACGATCGCGTTATGAATTGCGATGCTTCCTCTACGAATAAGATAGTGGGCTTTCTCTCTATATAGTTTTAAGAGAAATGATCCACACAAATCTCCAAATATTTTAAAGATGGACATTTTAATTTAAAAAATTAATGAAAAAATATAGAATATCAATATATTATCTCTCAATTTATTGACAACAATAATTAGTTATTATATTTTAAACACATATATAAAGAGACACATCAAAAAATATATTTATAAAGACACTTCTATTAAAACACAACTATAAAAAAGACATTTTTATTAGACACATCCACAAAAATACTTTCATTAAACACAATTATAAATAAGAGTTGGCAGATGTTGGCAGAAATGATGTTGATAACGTAGCGGAATTGAAAATTAATATACACATTAATTTCTATAGTTTCTTTTCGTCGACCAAAACCGTTCTCAGACCAATTTTTTTTGTTTGTGGCTACCAAAAAAAGCTGAAGTGACACACTTAGTATCCAGCATGTCCAGTATGATGTACACGTATCGTGAAAGGATAAATTAGTCTTCGTCTATGTCATCAAAATGACAACATTCACAATTGTGAGCCAAACGTTGCATTTCCTAGGAAATTGAAGGTCGCGCTTCTTCTACTTCACTTCAACCCATTTAACTCGAAAAAGACCCCAAACCCCACACATTCTTCTCTTCTACTTCAACCCTTTCGTCACTGGATCATCACGTTGCACAGTATCTTCCACAGCACCATCGTGATGAACGTTGATCATCGTCGACATTAGCATTAAGTGAGTTAGATGGACAAATTTATAGTTTCTGTTTTTCACTTTGGTGGACATTTTCTAAGGGATAACATGTGATTTCTTATATATCTTAATAGAAAAGTCAACAATTTTTTTAAGATGGATATTGACCTTATATGCTTTTTTGATGTGCATATTCTGTTCAAAGGTTTAGAATATTTAGATTACAAGGCTATGTACTGACTTGGAGAGCGGGCTGCACCCTATAAGAAGAGATTTGGAGATTAATCATTTGTGTGAGAATAAACAAATGAACAAGAAGACTGATGAGTTTCATCTATATTTCAATCACCCGTTAATGGTTACTCCACTAGAGTACATTAACTTGGACTTTGATGTTGATGCAGATGTTGAATAGGAGTCTAGTGATGATGATGGGTATGGAACAATAGAGGATAAACCATTTAGACCACCCCCACCAAAATTTGACGATGAAAGTAGTGACAAGTTAAAATTCAGGCTTGTCACACCAAACTAGCTAGAGATCTTAAGCTGAAATACATGAGAAATAATATTCTTACTCACTTAGAGAACCACTACAAAAAGTGAAAAACTTCACATTAATACCATTCCAAGATTACACAGATCATTAGGAACAAGATAGTAAGACATCTTACATTTAGATCAAGGAAATTGACAAAAAAAATATTCCGATGAGAAAATGCAAGATACCGTGCTTTATTGCCTCATAACTCTCTTAGAAATCATTCTACAAAGAAGCTTTCCTGACTTATGATTTTCATTCTTTTCAAGAACAGCCCTTATAAGTATTTCATAAGTTACTATGTCAAGAAAGCAACTATTTTTATCCATTTCTGGAAGCAAAGCCATGGCTTCATTGAACAAGCCCTCTTTACAAAACCCAACAATCATGGCATTATATGTTAAGACATTCAATTGGTAGCCGTTATTATGGATATGCCAGGCAAACTGTTGTGTAGTTTTAAGTCTTCCACCTTTGCACAATCCATTAATAAGTATGTTACATGCAACTACATTAGGACGAATCCCTTTACCAATAATTTTCAAAAATAATTCAACAGCCTCTTCAAGATGTCTGCTTCTGCACAATCCATCTAATAAGATATTGTAAGTAATGAAATTAGGGCACTGACCACGTGCATGCATCACATAGAGAATATCTAGCATATCGGGATATCCTCCCAGATTTGCATAATCCATCCATTAGAGAGCTACGTGTTACTATATTAGGAACCAAATTTCTTTGAGGTATCTCTTTGAACAAAGCAAAAGCTTTGTCCACTCTTCTGTTCATTACAATATCCATCAATCATGATAGTATAACTTTGAACATTTGGTTTCCAACACATTTTTACCATATCATCAAATAAAGTAGCTGTCTCGCTCACTTGCTTAGTATGAAAATAGCCATCTATTAAAGCACAATAAGTAACACTATCAAGTTTAAGACCTCTTTGCAACGTTAATTGAAACACTTTGTGAGCTTTATGTGACTTTTCCTTCCTTAGATAGTGCATCAATCAGTATGTTATAGGTATGGAGAACAGGTTTGATGTTGCTTTGCACCATTTCATTCAACAATCAGGGTGTGTTTGATTTTGCATTGGGAATGAGAGAAACGAGTTTGAGTTTCTTTAATGCTTTATTTGTATGTTTGGCAATTTTTTTTTATCTTCTATAAGCAAAAATGATTTCTATCATTTAACTCAGGTTTATAAAAAAGAGATCACTTTAATAAAGACACTAAAAATATTTTTTTTTAAAAGACATTCACACATGTCATGTTATTATTGGACATTTTTATTATATCGGATAATAATTTATTTTTTAATAAATCAGAACAAAATCAGTTTATTATAGCAACAATAATAAACCCAATTGTCTGTATTATAATTATTAGATCCAATTTAATCCGATCGAATTATACAATTTAAAACGAATATCTTTAACTTTTTTGACAAAAAGATAAATATATCCCTGACTTTTTGTTTTACGGACATTTAAATTCTTAAAAATTTAAAAATACAATTAAATTCTTAAAAAAATTGAAATTATTGTAATTGTTATAAAAAATTGATTTTATTCTAATTTGCTAAGAAATTTAAAAACAATCAGTTTATTAATACGTCTAACAATAATGCCACACGTAAATGTCTTTACAAAAAGACTTTTTAAGCGTCTTTATGGAGCATTCCCTTTATCAAAAACTACCCATTCTAGCTTTTGGGTTCACTATTTTACATTGGATTAAAATTTATTTTTTATATACTAATTGTGCCTTTCATTATTTATATGTTTATTTTTTTATAATATTTTTTTTCTAATACCCTCTTATCCATACTATTATTTTTTTATAAAATTTTTATTATTTTTTGTTTATATAAAATCTTTTATTGTTATTGTTATTTTTTTTATGAAATATTTTTTTGGTTTGTATTATAATTTTATTATTCTATTAGAATACTAAAAAAATATTGAGAGTACTGAAAAAAATATTAAATTTTATTTAAATATCTAGACTACCCATTGTAGTGCTTTTCTGTATAATTGCAGGCACAACCATCTCTAACAACTCGAAAGATTCCATTCATCTCAAACGGCAACATATCATCCGATGCTCCTGAAAGATGCAAAGATAACAACTTTAATGATATTTATGCATCATCCTTTGCGTTCAAGCCTACGACAGATTTAGGCTCCTCTTTTTATCAAGGCGCTGCCAAAAAAGTAAGTACATCTTAGAAGTATTTCTTTGCCATTGGAGGTTAGAATTTAAATTTTAATCCAATATGACATGCCATATGTACAAAAATTTGACAAGTCATATGGAGTAAAACAGTTAATACATCTGGTTTAATTATCTTCATATGCACATAATATGGGATATTTGGGTTGTTTATTCTATCTCCTGCTTGCAGATGAATCCTATTACAATAGCTCAACAATCTCTTCCTGGCGTTGAGGTCCTGTTCAGTCAGAACATTCTTTTCAATCGCGAAGTGCTGATGTAGTAAAATCTCAAACTCAGAAAAAAAAAATGGCCTCTATCTTCAGCCAGACATTATTGAGTCATCTCCTCAACAGGATACTGTCGGTGTTAGCGTTGAGCATTCGCCACAACTTAAAGAGCAAACAGATGAAGAGGGAGAGCCAAGAGGGAACGGTGACTCAATGGCTGCTGGTTTTGGTGGTGCACCATCTGAAGATGGATATAATGGGAGAAAATATGGCCAGAAGCAAGTTAAGGGTAGCGAGTACCCACGAAGTTACTACAAGTGTACACATTCAAATTGTCCTGTGAAAGATAAAGTAGAACAATCTCATGAAGGCCACATAACAAAGATCATCTATAAGGGAGTACACAACTACCCTAAACCTCCTCCGAATCGCCGCTTTAAGAATAGCTTCGACCAACCCTCCAAGTGACATGCAAATGGACAATCCGGAGCATGTTGAACGACAAAGTGGCAGCTACGGAGAGGGCTAATTTACAGAAAGGGAATGTAACCGAAGCTGCTAATTGGAAGAATGACAACCTTGAAGTGACATCATCAGCATCTGTTGCCCCCGATTATTGTAACCAGTCCATCAATTCACAGGCTCAAAATGGTACTCAGTTTGACTCCGGAGATGCGGTGGATGCCTCTTCTACTTTTCTAATGAAGATGATGATGATGATTCAGGTACTCATGGTAGTGTATCATTAGGATATGATGGGGAAGGAGATGAATCAGAATCTAAAAATGGTACTTGGCATTGCTTCTTTTATTTTTTTTTAAATAAAAATAATTTCAGAAACTATTATTTGCCTAAGTGAAATCAACTATTTAATTCTCAGGAAACTGGAATCATATGCAACAGAGTTTAGTGGAGCTACTAGAGCTATTCGCGAACCTAGAGTTGTTGTACAAACTACCAGCGAAGTAGACATCCTTGACGATGGTTATCTGTGGAGGAAATATGGGCAGAAGGTTGTCAAAGGAAATCCCAACCCGAGGTAGCCATTCTCCTCTTAACTATTTTGTTGATCTCTTATTCCCCTTCATCTTCATGCACTTTATGTTGCAACTTGCAAAGCTGAACTGGGGATTAGCCTGTTTCTGTATTGCTGTAGGAGTTACTACAAGTGCACCAATGCAGGCTACACTGTGAGGAAACACGTTGAGAGAGTATCACACGACCTTAAGTCTGTAATCACTGCATACCAGGGCAAGGCACAACCATGATGTTCCTGCCGCACGCTTTAGCGGTCATGTCAATGCTAATGCTTCTGGCAGTGTTCCCGGGCAAGCACCTGGCATTCTGCATTCAACCAACTCAAGTTCCGGGTGGCATTGGAAGGCTTGAGAGGCCTCCTGCCCTCGGTGCATTCAACCTACCGGGGAGGCAGCAGCTAGGACCTCCACATGGCTTCTCCTTTGGAATGAATCAACCTCTTCTGCCGAACTTGGCGATACCTGAATTCGGCCCCGGGCAAGCAAAGCTTCTTGTGATGCCGGTTCATCCATTCTTGGCAACGCAACAACAACATCCTCCTAATGAGATGGGATTCATGTTGCCAAGGGTGAACCAAATGTGGAGCCTATTCCTGAGCGTCATAACCTGCCCAGTAGCTCATACCAAGATCTCATGAGTCGCATGCCCCTTGGACCTCACATGTA
The DNA here is from genome assembly GCF_003086295.3 of Arachis hypogaea. Classification (NCBI taxonomy): domain Eukaryota; kingdom Viridiplantae; phylum Streptophyta; class Magnoliopsida; order Fabales; family Fabaceae; genus Arachis; species Arachis hypogaea. Next base: position 73,222,869 of record NC_092037.1, read on the forward strand.
AAATTTCATTCCTTTATTATTTCTTTAAAAAAAATCCAAATGTTTTACATTCACAAATATATATATATACATACATATATATGCGTATATAATGCGCAGGCATACATTTACATAGGTGAACCTTTTCATCAGTTATTCTTATTCAGTCTCTTGTGTAATGTGTTGACATTCTTCATAATATGTCAAAAGGTATATTTGTGTATATGAGAATAATAAAAAAGGTGAGAATAAGAGAAAAATGAGAAGAGAGCAAGAAATAAGTGTTAATGTTACCTATATTATTTTTTATTAGTTTAATATTAATATTAATTAATTATAACAATAGTACAGGAAGAGTACATAAACTTCATTTTCATTAACCTTATGAATTTCAATCTTTTGTCATATTTTTCTTGGTGCCTTCAGCAGCTCCCTGCATGAGAATAGATGGGAACTTGACAGATCTGCAGCCAACAAAAAGAGGATGATTGCAGTAGTAAATAAATATGTCTCTTCATGTGCTTGATTTACAAGAAAAGATAATAATCAAAATTATCTATTCAAATTATATTTTTGTAAATTGAATCACTGACTACCAATAACCAGATAAACTGTCCCTGCATGAGAATAGATGAGAATTTGGCAGATATGCAGTCAACAAGAAGAGAATGATTGTAGTAATAAATAACTATGTTTCTTCATGTGCTTGGTTTGCAAGGAAAACATAATAATAGAAATTCATTCGACTTATATTTTTATAAATTGAATCACCTACTATCAATAACTAGATAAACTGTTATTTAGATTATTTTTTATTAATTTAATATTGATGGTAATTAATTATAATAGAAATACATCTTATCAATATTAATGATGATGATAACTAAAAAAGAGAGAAAAAAAAAGAGAAAATAAAAAAAAAGTTGAAAAAAATAGAAAAAAGTACGATGAAATCATATTAATTTTATATAATTAGCTAGTCTATTATATAATTTTACCTGAATGAAAAGAAAAGATATAAATTTAAATTATCAAGATTCTATTTTATTTTATAATTTAATTCTTCATTTTAATTGAGCTATCAAAGTGAAAATATCAATAAGAAAACTGTATTTGACTAACACAGTTTTTTTAATTAAATGAATAAAAATTTATTTATTTTTATATTTTGTTAATTTATATTTTGATCTAGCTTTTAAATTAAAGTGAAAACACATACATTCTACAAAAAATACAATAAATTATCTACATTCTCCTTTTCCTCTCATTCAAAACACCTATTATAAAAATATACGAAAAAAATAAAAATATTATTTATATATCAAAATCAACTACAAATATATTTATATATAAATATATGTATTTTAATTTATTTTTAGTGTGTATTTTTCATACTTTCATAACTGATTTTAATTTAGGTGTAATATAGTTGTAGAAAAAAGGCCCAATATCTCCTGCTCAGTTCCACAGCTCATGTTTCCAACCCAACAACCCATATAACACCCCTTAATTTTTTCCTAATTAAATTTCCTTAACAACCTACTAAAATGAATACATTATAATCACCTACCTGTCATATCTCATGCTTTTTTTTTTCTCCGTCAACAAAAAAGAATTTTCCATAATAAAAATCAATTTTGCTACAAAGAGATTTAGAATCCGTTTGATAAGTAGCAGAAGTTACTTTTTTTGACTTTTAAATTATAAAAAGTTAAAATATGTATGTTTGACATCATTTTAAAAAAAAATTTAATTTCTCAAGAAGTTAATTCACAGCTTTTCGATAAATGATTCTACCACTTCTTTAAAAAAAATTTAATTTCAAAACAAAAAAATTTACTTTCCTTTTTGATTCTGTGAAAAATACTGATCCTTCACCACCATCTTCACGCAAGGTCTACTAGAAGCACTGGCCTCCACTATCATTCCACCATCATTCTCAGACAATATTTCAAATCTTACCATTTTCACGTAATGATTCATCTGATAGAAGTATTGATCCTTCACCACTATTTTCAGATAATATTGCATCTGAACAACCTACATATATTCCTTCTAGATATTATTTTTTATCACATGTGATTTTATAACTTGCTATTATTTTCATAACAATAATGCTAGGGAACCAATTATCCATCAGCCAAGAATCAGCCAAAATGTATTTGGGCTTGAAACCGGAAGCCCAATTGGCTCCAACATCCAAAAAATTAACCCACGGTTAACAAGAATAACCCTCATTAGAAACCCTACTTTCACCGTTTTACCAGAACTTTCAAAAACACCTTCAAAGGCGCCACACCACCGGGAAAATCGCAGAACCTCTTCCCTGTCTTCTACGCCCGCCGCAACCCCGCGCTGAAGCCTCAGCCCGCCTCGTGCCTCCACACCTCCGGGAACTCTGCGGCTGCATGCAGGTATACCCGGCGCACAGGAAGCATACTGTTGCAGCTGCGCCATCCGCCGGTGTTCCTCCAGTTCTCCAGCCCAGCATCTTCTGATCGTCTCACCAATTGTCAGGTAAGGTAGATGTTTTACTTTGATTTCTTATGCATGTTTTGAAAACAGAATTTGAAGTAGTTTTCTATGTAATGGTAATGGTGAATTTTAATTGAGTGGGTGTTTCTTCTTTCTTGGTTTTGATCAGGTAATACAATCTCGGTGCATCACTGGTTGTTTCCAAGAGTATTAGCTGCATCTTTTATTGTTATTCGGAAGTTTGATCACAGGTAAATATGTTTTTTCTTGATCCCTAATTGAATTTGGCTATATTCTTAATAGATAAAACTCAATCCAAAAAAGTTTGGTTTTATGATCAATATTTATACGAGATTTTAGATGAAATCTGTTGGAGTTTGTAAGTTTCCTAGAAAAAAAATTGAACTTTGATGATAATTCAAAGAAGCTTATGAGGAACACGTGAATTGTGCTGTTGTTGGCTCGGTAATTGTTAATTTTTGACCCTTTTTGGATGTATGTAGTCCTTTACCAAGTGGAACATATATTTAAAGACCGTTTCTTTATTTATACATGTTATATTGTTGAATGGTGTTTTTTGTTGGAGCTTTATGCTATGGGCTTATTTGTAATCTTTGGTTAAGGAGTGGTTTTTTTTTTTTTTTAAATTCACTGGGACTAAGATAGGTACTTCAATGGTAATTTTGATATAATTTCTAATTGGAATTGGGTTTCAGATGAATTTAAAAACCACCAACAACAAAAAATGATTTGCTTACTTCTGAACACGTGAATGGTGCTATTGTTGTTATTGTAATTGTTACTTTTTGACCCCTTTTTTGGGTGTATGTAGTTCTTTACCAAGTGGAACATATGTGTAAAGACAATGTCTTTATTTATACATGTTTTATTGTTGAAGGGTGTTTCTTCCTTGGAGCTTTATGCTATGGGCTTATTTGTAATCTTTGGTTAAGGAGTGTTTTTTTTTTTTTTAAATTCATTGGGAATAAGATAGGTACTTCAATGGTAATTGTGATATATTTTCTAATTGAAATTGGGTTTGATATGAATTCAAAAACCATCAACAACAAAATTTGTTTTTTTCACTAATATTATTTAGGTAATTCATCAATTGCCAGAGTTAAGCCTATATAAAGATTAAATAATTTGTACTTGTATTATATATGATGAGCTTTATATACTATACATACAGTGAGTGAATCATATTGGTGGAACACAATTTGCTGAGTTCTGTTATGACTGATATTAAATATGACTTTATTTGTTCAGGACAGCTTAATTTTTGTTTGCAAATATTATTATCGTAGAAATTAAATCTATATGCACCTATCATTACTACATGAAATTGCCACAACATGCAAATTTCTTATGGTATTCATTTTTTCAAATTGAACTCCAAGCACTATTTATCAAATTTCTTAATTGCTTATGGTTCTTTGCAAGGATTCAAATTCCATATATGTACGTGCACTTAATAAGTTAGGAATATGTATATTGACATATCAGTGACTCAAGCTAATTAAAAGAACACTAATTATGATTTTTTTTCTAACTGAGATTGGGTTTGAAATGGTTTATGCTAGTTTTGTAATCTATGATTAGCTTCAGGGACCATTTGTTGGATGTTGCTAAATTGCTATAACTAGCGAATGGATGTTTCTGTAGTTAGAATTACTACTTTGAATGTTAGTTTGATATTGTATTAATTGAGAACTATTCTGATGTTGCATATTCTCTTTGTATAGCAGTTTCCGTTAAATGTTTGGGGGCTGTTTTCTGTGAGACTGTAGCGGTATTGATTTGCAACAAAACCAACCAACATGGGAAAAAGGTAACATGATTTTTACCTTTCACAGTTTACCATTCATATTATCGTATGTGTGACTTACCGTTGGTGTAAAAATTAACAGAAATTGTTAGAGTCCCGATGCTCACCCAGCTACATTCATAACATGATGAGAACGCTATCTAATAATAACTCCGTTGAGAAGCTTGCGGAGATTGATGAGATTGGATTCGGATTCTTGCGGCGTGTTCCAAATTGGTCTGTAAAGCAAGCCATCATGGTTCACCTGGCTGAGTCGTATCAAGTAAAGCAGAGAACTTTTGTACTCGACATAGGCAACATCCGCCTCAATGCCGAGCTAATCGGGAAGGTCTTCGGCCTTCCGTCTCAAGGTAAGTTCCTATATCTTACTTACTTTTGCATAGGCGTGCTGGCATAAATAACTTTGGGCATGTAATATTACAATGCTATAACACATGAACATGTTGTAGGGGATCCATTTCCAACTCTCGATGAGAGTAATCCGTCCCACGTGGCCATTCAAAAAAGATTCCATAGACGGACAACAACCGAGCTTCGGGATTTAGTTTACAGTTGTCCAATGGTCACGGAATCAGATAGGATGGAGTTCAGGAGGTACTTTCTACTGGTGGTGATGAAAATGTTCCTGTGCCCCACCACTCAACAGGTTCTCTCTCCATGGCACATCTACGCAGTGTTAGATGTTTCTGATCCGCGGAGATTCAACTGGCCGTTGGAAACTATGAAGTGGTTTGATAAGGCAGTCGAAAAGTATAAGCTGAAAGGGAACAAAACGTGTGAAGGCTGCATGTTCGTCATGCTGGTATGACGCAATGAACATTGCCAAATTTAGTATGTCATTTTCTGAACAAAATAAATTGTATAACAGTAATTTGCTTTACATTAGTTTGGAGAGTTCAGTCTCTGGTACTGTTATTTGTCTGATATTTACTGATATGTTGATGAGTTACTTGAATATTTGTCTACTAATTTTGGATGCTTCGGTGTATGATTTCATCTAAATGTTTCCTGGCAATATTTCTGTGTCGCTTGCTATATTCCAGTTGACTGCTAGCAAAATAGAATCTTCTATCGTATCTCATGCTAACTGTTCAAGTTAATAGTATATTCATCCTGATTTTTCTTCATGTATAAAATGACTTGTGCCCGTCCTCTGTGTAGATCCTCTATTTTCAGCGGTTGCAATACGGTCTGCTCGACAATTGTCTTGAGCCTGAGCCATGGCTCGATGCGTGGAGCTCGGAGATGCTAGAAAAGAAGGCGCAGTATATTATATCCGAGGTACTCATTTCACTCTTGTAAAAGGTTAAGTTATGCCACTATGAAGGTCGAAAATGCCCATCAGATGAGTGAATATGTTTTTCTATTTTTTCCTTTTTTCGTTGACTCTAAGTATGTTTCTTGCCGTTTTATCATTCTGTTTTCTGGGTTCTCTTTTGGTGGTGCCTTAGCATTCGATTAAGATCATTGATTCTCTTCATTTCTTAAATCAGGGACGTCTTTTGACTAGACAGGGTGTAGTTGAGGACATAAAGGGTCGTTCACCGCAAGCTGCAAGGAGGAAAACGGGAAAAAAGGCACCACAGAAGCATGGGCGAAAGGATTCGGTGCCGCCAAGGGTAAACACGATACTTTATCATGTTAATTAACAAATTTAGTTCGCTATGGTTAATTCGGTTCATGCAATCACTTCAAACAGGGGAGCTCGGTTTGTGGAGAGAGAAGGCAGGTGTCACAGGAAAGACAAACAAGTGGACGCACAACAGCTCCACCTCCTACTAGAAGCACTTCACGCCGCACAGACGAATCTAAAACTAACCCGAGAGTGAGTATATTGATAGCATTGCATAAGTTTATTAGGTTCTTTTCAATGTAATTGGATGTTTCTTTACCCAACATAATCATTATGCATAAAACAGCATAGCAGGAGTGGTGTGCAAAAAAATAGAGGGGCTAAGAAGGACCGATCACGTAGGTCCAGCCCAAAGCAATCTGAGAAAAAGGAACTCCCAATTAGCACAGATGATGATGAGGAGAATGAGCCTCTGGCCAAGAGGATGTGCCGACTTTATAACCAGAGGGATGACCAACAAAAACCAAATGCTGATCCGCATGAAGTGAACCTCAATAAGGATAACGCTGCCCAAGCAACACCTGTCTCTAGCTTTCCCGATGCAGGAACACTCTCCGTTAGTTTGGTGAAACATGAAGAATGGGAGTTCGACGGGCAAGTCTTCTATGCAAAACTATTTCATTCAAGATTCTATTTTGCTTTTTAATAAATTAGGAATTGCATCCGTATACTACTACTTTTTCTCTAACATAGGTTGAGTTATTTGCAGTAATCCCAATTTCCTTTCGAACCGAGACCCCGAGAGTGAACAAATATGGCAATACCTTGAACAACTGCAGAACACGAGACCACTGCAGATCGTGATGCCAGCCTCTCCGTCTTGCAAGACTCCTAGCCCACCAAGCAAGAAGATTTCACCGGGCATGACTCAGACGGAACAGATGCTCACCCAATATACCCCTATAAAGATTCATCCACTGCTAAAAGGGCGAAAGCTGGACGAGGTTGATGAGGAGCGATTGCGGCGATGGGCTGCCAATCGTTCGTCGGAGCAGAATCAGGTTGTGGCGGCATATGAAGGAAAGCAACATCTATCATTGCTCCGAGAGGACATCTGCTCATTGCTACCCCGGCACTGGGTCACCAGCAACGTAAGTAGATCACTCTAAGACGTTAATAGAATGAATATGTTTCTTAATATATTTGGTGGAACAAACATATGACCCTAACGCAATGTAAATTTTTTATACAGATCATTCATTGGATGTGTTCAACATTTAATGACTCAGAATCGTTGCGGTTTAAGAATGACTATTACTGTATTCCTTCGGGAATTTTGGTATGCACAAATTGGTGTCTTCTTATTGATCAATATTTGAGGCCTGATCCTAAATTGTGCTTTTTGTATAGGAAACTGTGTTGCACAAGAGGAACTTGGATTCCTTCAGGGAGGTTCCTACTGTTAGCTATGTAGGGCTGGGTCCTCACTTCGGTGATGATTCTATATTTTTTGACAAGATAGCAGCTTCGACGCGAAAATGGGTAAGTTAATGCTATAGTTGAATGTTGATTTTTCGGGTTAGGTGCTTACAGTATCGTGTTTATTACTTGGATGTTGCTTGTGATAGTTAACAGGATGTTCCCTTTAATTGCCAAATGGATGGTTCTGATATTTGTTTTTAGTTCTCACGTCTTAGGCAATTGAATCTGCATGTACTTAATTGAGATGTGATTGGCTTTCGTTGAATTATATTTTCCTCAACACGCTAATTGTTTTAGACATTTTGTTATATTTGAATTTGGTGACTCCATTGCTCATGAAACTGCTTTGTTATCTCTGTTTCCATCACAGTGGTTTGCCCTAGTTTGTATCGATCGTCACTGGTGGTTGTATGCCTTTGAGATATATCAGAAAAGGCTGTGGGTACTGGATAGTATGTATACAGGAGAACCTAATAGTGAAAGATTAAAAATACATGCTTATGCGGTAAGTATACCTCAGTCAATTAGTTCAGCTTTTGCCTAGGTAACTCAAAATGTATCATTGCTAACGTGCTGCTGCTTTTCAGGGGAGACTCATTGAAGACATGGCAAAAGTTACGATTCCTGCATATGAGCACACGGAGGACGGTCTACCTCGTTTATATCCTTGCGTGCCAAGACAAGATAATGGGTCAGTTAAAAAGCCACCTATCTATACTCTTAAAAACACTTCACTTGATATTGATAACATGACCGGAAATAATATTCTCTCTTTGTACATATAGCTCGGATTGTGGTGTATTCGTCATCAAGTTCATGCAGTTTTGGGGTCTAGATAAACCCTTGCAGCATTGGGACAAGGTGAAGTTAGATATATTATAACAATTAATTTGAAGCTCTTTCTAGTCAGTTTCTTTCACGGATTTAAAATTACCCTTCCACACAATATTATCATGCAGGACGTTGTACAGGAGTTTAGGAATGAGATCATACTAGACATAGTCTTGGGTCTTCATAATTCACAAATTGGGATGGCGCTGCAGGCATTGGACAGCGCTCCTGTGCGCCGCAACCAGCCTAGGAAAAAGACAAAGGCTGTGAAATCACCCTTCACAGCACCAAGCACGAGGAGCATGCTACAGCGTGCGGGGTTACCCACTAGAAAGCCAGCCAAGGGAGGGAGACAACAGAAGAAGACAGATGCATAGGTAAGAAAAAATCAATATACATGCCTTAGTCTATCCATGGCCTCCTGATAGAGTTATAGGCGTTCATATACCCATTTGCTGACTTAGATTCAATTCGTGTGAGCCTTATAAAGCCAGTTTCACTGCAGGTTCAGGTTTTCATGTTGCAGAATTTGTCAAGTTGATGGTGACATTCAAGACTCTTCTACATGGATGTTGCTCGTGCTTGGCACTAGGATGTTTCTTTCCTTTGTAAATTGGATGGTTCTGAAATTATTTTTTGATCTTTCATATTTGAGGAATTTGAACTTGTATATACTTAATTTAGAAGTGAATTGCTCGTGTTTTATTAGATACTCCTTAGCAGGTTCGTATGTTAGGTATTTCATGATTCTCAAGAAATTAGTTTTAACTAATATTTTAATTGGATGTTGCTATTGATAGGCACACGGATGTTACTTTTCCTTGTAAGTTGGATGATTCTGATTATGCTTCATCAACTATATAGTCTTAGTCATTTGAACTTGTGAGTACTTCATTCAAAAATATGCGGCTCGTGTTTTGTTATAACCCTTTTGTGCATGACTATGCTTAAGTGACAGTTCATTCGATTTACTAGCGTGGTGTTAACAAAGTGTAGGCGCTATTTTTTTTTCCATTATTTTCTGTTGCTAAAATTGTGACGACGCTGGAAGTATAACCTTTGCATGGCCTTCGAGCGTAATCTGTCTAGATTTTATCCAAGATTTTAATTAGATGATTCTACTGATAGGCATACGGATGTTTCTTTTTCTTGTAAAATGGATGATTTTGAATATGAATCCTATGTTTCATGTGTTACGCATTAACGACAGCGTGCATTTCTTTGACATATGAATGGATTTTTTTTAAATGGCAATTTTCGGTCCGGATTTAATACGTTTATTTTTTTGCGAACAAATCAGTGATACCTCATTTATTCAAAACCATACTAACCAAATATTGGGGAACAATAAGAACAAATGTACTTTTGATTATTTTAATGAATACTTCAAAACAGGATAAATGAAAGTGACAAAACAGGAAAATGAAGAGTTTATTCATTTGTTTCTAACGGACCAAGAAATCTAGCAAAGTATGACAAATTACTCATGCCAAAAAACATGGCTATAAATGCCTAAAAGAGTTCAACAGGTCCATGAATCCGCCACCATCTGCTGAATTCCATATAGTAGAGTCCTCAAATCTGTTGTCTACAGAACCTTGGCAATCATTATCTGTCTGAAGGTCAACAACATCCTACAAGATCCACAACACAAAGAGAACAACTTATGAGAAACAAGAACACCATTCCATATAAACAATTTAACATAGACGTCACTTCTGACACATACCGGTTGTGATTTCCTCTTCCTTTTTTCCATTGACTTCTTAATTGACTTGTCCAACTCTGCTCCAAGTCTCTTACCCTTAGGCCGTCCTTTGGTTTTCACCTTGAGGGTCCCTGTATGTCATGTAAAATAACATCACATGTGCTCCGTGTGAGCATCCTATTCTGAGTCCCATCAAGAGTGCAGGAACGCATGCTAGCACGATGATCAGTCAGCTTGGACTTTGCATCCAAAAGGACAGCTCGCAAGATGGCTGCTTCCTCTTCACAAGCAACAAATTCTTTAGCAACGTTATAGAACTCCGAACACAGATTCCTAAATAAATTGTGGCTTTCATTACTACGAGCCACGTCATGGCTACTCTTAATGTAAGTGTGCTTGCGGATGACATTCTTACTCCATCGAGGAAGTACATAGCAGCTCGATACTGTGTCAACTCTATAGTATGACCAGATCGCAAGGATATGGCAACACAATATACCAACAGATTCAAATTTATTGCACTCACACCGACTCTTTCGACTCAAAGGGTCAAACTGTATTATGAAGGTATGGTAGACAGGCTTCCCCCAAAATACCTTCTGCTCATCCACTTTAATAGAAATTGTATCTCCCTTTTGTTCAGTTGATCGAACCACACAATCGGTTTTTTTCCTTACCTCCAGCTGAAGGTTCCGGAACATATTACTGGTGTATTCCTGCTGAAACTGTCGCTCAATACCTGTGCTCCCTATACATGGGATGACTCCTTTCGAGTCCGCAGCATCATCTTCAAGCTCTTTTTGCTCCTTGTTTCCAAGCACGTTATCGTATTCATGGACGAACTGAACCAATCCACTCTTGCAATGAAGGTATCCACCGTAGAATGCGTGCATACTTTCACTCCGCTGTGTGCTCCTCATGCCGGCCCAAAATTCACTCTTGAAGAATATGGGCACCCACTTACGTCGATTCGCATAAAGATCTGCACCGGAAAAAATAAATAGCATAAGAGTGTCGCTTGTTACCAACAGGATGACAACGTACAAAGCATCGATAGAACATATAAAAGAAACATCCAGACACACTATGAAAAGAAACATTAGTATGTGTATTGAAAAGAACATCCGCTGACATAAAATTAAGAAAAAACAGAAGAACGGAAACACCCGGCAGTAATAAAATTAGATGAATAAATATGCACCATGAAATCAACAGACGGGATTTAGTTTAACGATCACAAACCTGCTAACCATCTGTTCTGACCTAACGCAAATTCTTTGATGAAAGCAGCCCAATCAACTTCAAACGATTCACTGGAAGGAGAGTTATACACAATGTGATTCATCATTGCACTCAACTCTCCATACCTAGCGTAGCCACCAAGCTTGAATTGTGTTTTCTTCATTATGTGCCAAATGCACCATCTGTGGACAGTATCAGGTAGGACCTTCCTTATAGCACCAGTCATCGCCTTGCACTGGTCGGTAATGATACCCTTTGGCGCAGTCCCAATGCATCTCACCCACTGCGTGAACACCCACTCAAAACTAGGGATCTCCTCATTGCCAAGTAAAGCACAGCCAAAAAGGGTTGACTTCCCATGGTGGTTTACACCGACAAAGGAAGCAAACGGTAGACCATGCCTGAGAATACATAAAAAGCAAATGTAAGGTAACACGACAAATTTAACAGATAACTGCTCATGCAATTCACCAATATTTATGCAGACCTGTTTCTCCTGTACGTAGTGTCGAACGACACCACATCTCCGTAATATTCATACGAAGCCCTGCACCTTGCATCTACCCAGAGTGCGCTCCTAAATTTATTAGCATCGTCAACATCTATGGCATAAAAGAAGTTGGGATTGATTTCTTTCATTCGAAGGAAATAATTCATCATCTCATTGAAGTCCGCATTGTCATCGGAGCATCGGAGATTGCTTGTAATGTAATTTCTGACATCCTTTTCTGAGAAACTCAGGTTTGAAGACCCACCAACTTCGTTTGCAAGTGCTAGATACGTCTTGTTGGGTCTTATGCCAGCCTCGTCGTTATCCGTAATGACACACTTGGCATGCATGGTCAGCTCCGGGTACTCATGATAGTGGACAGCTTTATCAGCCGAACAGGGGTGAGAATGCCTCAATTCTACCCTGGACACAACCCAACATTCATTCTCCCTGTCCAGCATGACATACATTCTTGCTTTGCATCTCGTGGTTGTTATTCTGTTTGACCTAGTTGCTGCCTTAACACGAGATTCTCGATAACCCTCTCGAGTGCAGTGAAGAGACTGATTAATGGGTATCTTTGTGTCCTTCCGCATCTTGTCAAAGTTCGTGTTCCTGACTTTAGTTACAAACCCCAATTTCTTTGCATAACTTGCATAAAACTCATGTGCCAAATGCAGCGAATCAAATCTCATTCCTATGGCTGGGATTTCCTCTTCACCGAGCCCACTATGATTCGGCAACTGTAAAGCCAATTCACATAACCAAAATACAAATTAAAGATAGTATCAAAGTGGTAACTATAACGTGCTAACACACAATAAGAAATACTTCAAATCTCGTGTCTTAAATCCAACTCATCATTTCTCGTCATCATGACGTCGGTGATTTCGTCGACCTTCAATTAAAGACAACCGGGACAGAACTTTAATCCACTTATGACCATTACTATATAATGAAGCAATCCAATAAAACATATCAACAAATAAATAAAAACATATATAGCACTCAATCAGACTTTATTACTATAAACAAATTATTTCTCCAGATTTTCCCAAATGCTAATAATCTAATTACCATGAATAAGAAGCCTTCACAACACACATTTTAATAAAAAATTTCTATTAGGAATCAATGAATCAATAACAACATTTAATTGATTGCATGCATTATGACATAGACGGACACCATAGTGTGATTGAAATAGATCTTGGACTATACGCACATCTAGGGGCAATATACAATACCAATAATTTTGTCTTTGCCATCATAGATGTTACATGTCTTCCACACAACCCAATTAATTTCCATATCCACTATCTATGTCTATCTCTATTGGAAGTTTTATTATCAATGACATTAGCTAATTATAGTCTGTTCCACAACCCAATGTATTCAATTGCAATCATATCTTATTAACATGTCCACTAGCAACGTCGGTGTCCGATATTTTTTTTCAAAGAAATAAATTTAAGAAACATCTAAAAAACATGGAAAAGAAACATTCACATTTCAGGTTCTCATATAACTATTCATCAATTCAATACTAACATATACAACATAGAACGTACCAAGGAACCCTCTTGATTAACAACGCCATCGTCATTCAATTCATCATTGCCTTCACTAGCATTGATCACTGTGCTATTCGGTTTCCCTTTCGGATTTGAGCGTTCCATGGAGAATTTTTTTACAGAATATTTGCGCCGCCACAGCTGCTTCTTCTTTTTAGAGTAATAGAGGCACGGACCGAGAAGAAGCAAGGACGGAGTCACGGTTTATATGATTTGATGTGGACGGTCTAAAGCAAGTGATGATGATCAACGTGACATGCATGCAAGGCTTCCGGGGACGTGATGCATCAACGGCGGCTACTTGGTGAATGAAAAGCGGCCCCAACGGTCAATGAAACAACGGCGGCGACACAGCTTGAGTGATTGGGTAAAGACGGTGGAGGAAGTAGGCGGCTATGCTTCTTGGGGGAGAGAAAACGAATGACGGCGCTAATTGGAAAGGGTAACCCAGGGTGTTGAAACTGAATGCTATGTTTCCGTGATTCTCTCCTACGAGAATCGTTTCTTTCCTCATATTTTGTTGCTTGTCAACAATAATTTAAAAACAAATGAAATTATAAATTAATAACTTTAAATTAATTATATTTTAATTATGTTGTTTCATTCTTGGCTGATTATTAGTTGGTTCCGTATATTTTTCCTTTTCATAATTAGTTATATCAAGTTTTTGACCTCAATAAAGGAGAAGGGAGTTCTAATAGGAGTAAAAAAAATAAAAAACAGTAACATAATATACATTGACACATATTTTATATTTATTTTTTATTTTCACCTACCATATCATACACAATATTAGTAATTAGGTTATATAAAATTAACATTTAATATTGGAAAATATTTGTTATCATTGTTATTTTAATATTCATTCACTTCTGTAAAAAAAAAATTTTATTTTTTGAATTATTTATCTAAACACTACAACTTTAAAATAAGTACTTTTATAACTAAAAATTCAAACACAAAATAACTTAATTATAAATTGCTATTAATTAATAAAAGTCTTTATATTTTAAGCTCTTTTTTTAAAAAAAAACTTATTTAAGTTATTTATCCAAACTTGCCTTAATTAGCTTGTGTGTCACTTACTCACTCTCACCTTTTTAGTTTTTCAATTTTGTTAACATAAGTGAGGTATATGAGATCCATATCAAATGATGTATATCTCTATTTTTTATTGGTTATGCATATATTTAACACATTGATTTTAGTATTGGTTAAATTTGGGTGAGAGGCTTATTTTACACAAGAAAATTATTTTCAATATAAGGTACCAAATGCAATTCAATTGATCACAAGCATACTTAAGTAGTTTGATTATTAAGCCATAAGAGTCAGTAAACAGACTTACTTAGCTAGTCAAGCTAACAAAACTTCTTGATGCATAAGAGTGAGTACACATAACGAAAAAGTACCGATATACTGACAACTTACAACATGGAAAATGAAACAATAACAAATTATGTACTAAAACTATATTTCTATAAAATAGCAAAATCAAATTTAAAAAAAAATAAACCACTAAAAACACGCCTGAATTTTCTTGGGCTGACAAAATATCTTTAATTTTTGTTGAAGACAAAAATATCTTTAATAAATATAAAAACGTAAAAGTGTCCATTTGTGAAGAAGGAATTTTTCTGTTAACAAAAAAATGACGTGGCAAATAGAATTGCTAATTTGCTACGAGGCAAACTCTATGAAAAACAGATCCTCCCTCTTTCTCTCTATTGGCCTCTCGAAGTCATAAAACCCTTCAACTCCCGGTGCGAAGGTCGGGGCTGGGGGGGCCGAGCCCTGGGAAGGTGTTGGTAATGAGTCCTTTAGCTTCTGGGTTTTGATTATGGGATTGTTGGTGGTGTTGGTGATTTGGGTTTTGGTTATGGTGGATTTTGAAGGTGGTAGCCGTATGTCTTTCAGTGATAGTGGTGTAGGATTTTGAAAGTGCCTTAGCCACAACAGCTTGTTTCGTCAATGGAAGAATTCCTTCTTCATGGACACTTTCGCAATTTTAAATTTATTAAGGATATCTTTATCGTCAACAAAAATGGGACGTTTCTGTCAATGCCAAGAAATTTCGAGGGCGTTTTTGTTGGTTTGAAAAAAACGTAGTCCTATCATTTGTAAAACGCATCAACGAATGTTGTTAACCTAATATGAATGGCATGTCTATCTTCATGTCGGACTCAAGACTACAAAAGTCTGGCACTTAAACTTCAAACAAATATGTTCAGTTGATTATCATCAGCAATGTTTCTTCCCAGTTCCTGTTATGGACATAGATCTTCTCACTCCAATTTCAATAAGACTACAAGAAGTCAACAACAGAACAACTGCATTCTTACAAAGCCACACCAAAAAAATAAATAAATGAAGTTATTACAAGTTCACATTAGCACATATAAGGACTTCAAATGCTAAATTGGTGCTTGGTGGCAATGATCAATCCAAAGAAAGAACCCTGAAAAGGCAAAAACCTATAATATTATAACAGAACAGCTGATTATGTATGTATAACGAGCATTCAGTCATCAAGTTCTTCACGCGGACTAGTTTCGCCAAACCATCTAGGAGGATCATATCCATGCCCACCTACATAATTTTCAACAGAATTTAGCTAGGAAATCTAAGCATCCAGAACTCAAACTGCAAGCAAACACAACATATATCAAAGTTAGAAGACAATACCGAGGGGATTGCAGCGACAGAGGCGCCACGCTGTCAAGACGGTACCCTTCACAACTCCATATCTCTTGTAAGCCTCCATGGAATACTCGCTACAAGTTGGGATATAACGACAACTTTTTGGCAAGATTGGTGAAATCTCCCCTGCATTCATGAAACAATATCAAATGAGCAATGTTACAGGCTCCAATAAAATTTATTATTTTTCGTTAATACTTGGCCAATTCTAAATCTTATTCTTTAAATCCTAAATTCTAACAAATATAAAAGTAAAATGCTAGCTTAGTGTTGGCTAATATTGATAAAAAAATATATATTGGAACTAACATCTCTCATGCCAAATAGTAAAGAACAAACACAAATAAAGAAACTGCACATAGAAGTAAACTTTTTCCTTGATTTACAACCATAAACCCAAAGAATGAACAAACATTAGATGAAACATAAAATGAAAAAAAAAAAAAAAGCAAATGGAATTCCAAGTGGATAATTAGCTCAGAGGAAATCTAATTTCATATTTGAAGGGAAGTTAAGCTGAAAAAGAAAAAATTGCTTACTTTTGTAGAACCTCAACATGGAGAGAGCGGCTTGGACTCCCAAATTGTTGACCTCAGCATCTGAACAAGAACAAACAATTAAAGTAGTAAGTCCCATTTCCATATTATGAGAGAGAGAGAGAGAGAGAGAGAGAGAGAGAGAGAAAGAGAGAGAGAAAGAGAGAGAGAGCGCACCTTGCAGTGTTTCGGTTTCGGGGTTGGAATCTTGTTCGTCGAATGCACGAACAGTTGCAGTGCAATTATGGCGCGGTGCTCTTGAACTTGAAGGGAGGCGAAGGATGAGAGCCTTGCGGTTAGTGGCTTCGATTCTGAGAGAATTAGGATTAGGGTTTCGGAGTTGAAGGCGAGTTGGAGTGTTATCGGAATGGAAGTTCAGATGCACCGGAAGATACACGACGCAGGCCATAACCACGCGCCGACATACGCGCCGCTGCTAATGCTATTGCCGCTTCGCCCCTGGACTATAGATATATAATGAATGGATTATAATAATAAATTAATAATACACGTACATAGAAAAGAAAGAGAGATTTAGATTAAGATTGACATTGATTAAAGAATATAAATTAATTAAGTTTTGTATTCTATTAATGTAATGTATATAAAATTGAATTATAGTTCAGTATTCTATCGGAAAAAAAATTCTATTAAAAAAATTGTAGAATTAGATTTAAAATTTTAAAAATTAAATAATACTAATTTTAAAAATGAATAATATTAAAATTGTATTTTTTGCTTTTAAAAATTTTAGTTTTATGTGTCTTCAAATTTTAAAAATATTAAAAAATTAAAATTTTGTGTCTATAATTAAAATTTTAATTTTAATATCTAATTATTAAACATAATACTAAATTTCAGTGTCAATTTTAACTTTCAAACGCTTTTGAATAGTCTAAGTAATCATTCTAAAAACTAGAAAGTTTTTATAAGTAAGATTATTATATAGATTTAATTATTTTATTATAATAAATTTGAATATTTTGTTAGTCAATTATTTAACTAAGAATTTTAAAGCATATATGTAAGAATCGGATCGAACCAGTTGAGATCCAATTAATCGAATTTTTGATTGAATTGACCAATTCGATCTAATTTTAAGACTATTTAAAAAAAAGAACTAGTAAAAATTGGTTAAAATTAGTGAAAATTGGTCAAAATCAACTAAAAATCAGTCCATTGAATCGCTCGAAAAAAATTTTAAAATTAATAAAAATGTGGTATAAATCTGGGTCTTCCATGTGAAGGCATGTTGTCTTTGTCACTAAATTATATTATTTTTTATTATTTTATATACTAATTATTTATTATATAATAAAATTGTACAATAATTTTTTTATATATTAATTTAATTTTATATTCACTTATTTTTAAATTTATTTATATTTTTTATTATTCATAATTATTAATATAAATATTATTAAACATGTATAAATAAAAAATATTAAATATTTTTATTAATGATAATATATTTATTTTTTATAATTATATGATATTTATTAATATTATTTTTCAATAAATACATACAGTATATAACAATATAATAAACATAAATTAATTAGTTAATTATTAAAATAAAAAATAGTTACTTTAATATAAAAATAAAAATAAAAAAATTTTATTATGAAAAAATATTAAAATTTTATATACTTATATAATAATAACTAGATTATAATTTGTTAAAATTTTATTATTTTTAAAATATCTGTGAAAATATATATTTTAAATTTTAATTTTAGATTTTGACTATTTTAATTTTTTATTTACATACGATTGATTCTGTCATTTCAACCAATAATTTATTAGTTGAACTAATAAACTAATGAACTAGTAATCTAATCAGTTCGATAACCAATTTGGTAAAATAATTTTTTTTAGATTCTGTAAAGCTTCATTTGAGAGTTGTGATAATACCATACATAAACTATGACGTAGTTAGTGACTAGCAAATCAACATCAATAAGTCTAGAGTAGTAATTTTCAATAATAACTCTCCTACAAATCTAATCATCACGTAGAAGCATAGAATAAATATCTAGGCATTCCTTCGACTGTAAAATGATCAAACGGGCAACACTTTAAGGTGACATTCTTTTATCATGGCCAAAGGAAGTTGCTACCTTAGTTTCTGAAGAAAAAGAACTCATAGCTCTTATTTTGGAAGACTCTATCTCCTTAAGTGAAGATATTCACCCGGCAGTTACTCCATGAAAGGCTATCGACGTGTAGCAACCTTAACCACAGATTCCCATTGATGTCAGTGGCATTCATAAATTTTTAGAAGTTACATATAACTAGCATATAATTACTCTTGTTGGTTCATCTATCAATTGTTAGCCAATTTTTCATGCCGAGTATGTAAATGATTGTATGCTAGTATTTTGAGCAAATGACTATTTGTCTTAGATCATTACTAGATTACCTTACCTTAATCTTAACAAAGCGTTATCCTATTAGATAAATTCGTTTACATAGATCAAACAACATCATTGTACTTGTCCATACAGTGGAATTCCCAAAAAACTTAATCAAAATATATGATGTTAGTTAGATAAGTAAAATATAGTAATAAAATGTTCTCATATGAACAGTTTATACTATATAAGTGATGCTGCATTATTCTAGCCTAGCATTTTTCTTTTCTTATATTGAAAAGAAATGATAAATAAAAGACAGAGATGTCTCAAGATAGATTAATTAACTTATATTAAATCTATTATTTATTATTAATTTTACAACTAAAATTTATCACATATCATTTTTTTATTTTAATTAAATTATTTTTTTTAATTAAAGAGTTCTTTTATTCTTTCTCTTTCTTTTTCTATCTCTCTTATTTTTTCACCAATTCTATCTCCCTTACAAATTTGACAATCAAAATATATAACATAACATTCTTTAATTATAATTAAAATTGAAATATAACTATATTATATTACTAATTTAACAACCAAAATGTGTCACATGATACTCTCATTAAAATTAAGATGAAATAATTCTTTTTAAAATTAATAAACTCTCTTCCTCCATCCTTGAAAGGTATTAGAAATGAGAGAGAGAGAGAGACTCTTCCTCCATCCTTGAAAGGTATTAGAAATGAGAGAGAGAGAGAGAGAGATGCATTATTATTACTATTGAACTGAACTGTAGTGTATAATTTATATAATGAGAATTGTTACTAGTTGGTGTCACCTCATCACAAGTCTAACTGCCTTAACAGCTCAGTCTAATAGAGTTGCAATACTAATCTCTATTAGCTAACTACTTGTTGATTCCTCCTAACATCCTCCCTTAACCTGAAGGGTGGTACTTTCCTGATGTTTCTTCTCTAACATCCTCCCTTGACTAGTGTGTGGGGTTTGTGTCTATCACACAAAGCTTTGGTCTAAAGCTGTGAAACGTTGCTTGAGGAAGTAGCTTGGTAAGTATATCAGCAAGTTGATCTTGTGATGGTATGTGTACTACATGTGTAAGCTACTACACCACTCTATTTCTAACAAAGTGTAGATTGATTTCAAAATGCTTGGACCGACTATGGCGAACCGAGTTCTTGGTCATCAGTATTGTGCTTTGGTTATCACAGAATAGTATTAGTGCTGGGTCAGGTGGTAAATGCATCTCTTGTAGCAGTTTCTGTAACCAAATGGTATCTGTTATGGCATCGGCTAGAGCTCAGAATTCAGCCTCACTATTGAACTTGGAGTCTGTCTGTTGCTTTCTACTGGACCAGGTGACTAAATTCAAGTCAAGGAAGACGCAGTATCCTGAGACAGACTTGCGATTATCAGTGTTTGTGGCCCAATCTGAATCACTAAAGGCCATGATTCTCAAGTTATCACTCTTATGAATCTGCAGCCCCAGATTGATCGTCCCTGCCAAATAGTGAAGCATGCGCTTGACTGCTTTCCAGTGCCGGTCTGTTGGAGCATGCATTTATTGGGATATCTTGCTGACGGAGTATGCAATCTCAGGTCAAGTGATGGTGGCATACTGAAGCCGACCTACCATTGACCTATACAGTGAGGGATTATCAAAAGGGGAGCCAGTGCTTACTGTGAGCTTGGGACTACTCAGCATGGGAGTTGGAACTGGATTGGAGTTTCGCATGTTGGCTTTCTTTAGGAGCTCTTTGATATATTTTGACTGCTTGAAAAATAATGAGTTCGACGAGCTCCTAACTACTTCTACTCGTAAAAAGAAGTTCATTTCACTAAGATCTTTGACGGTGAAAATTGCATGCAATTGTCTAATTAGGCTTTCAATTTCCTTTGTGTGCTAGTAACAAGAATGTCATCGACATAAGCCAGGAGATAGATTATAAATGTTGAGCTGTGGCATACAAAGAGACAGGGGTCAGAGGTAGTACTTTTAAAGCCAAAGTGGTGGAGTGTGCTGCTTAACTTGAGGTATCATGCGTGAGGCGCTTTCTTGAACCCATAGAGTGCTTTTCCCAGTTTGCAAACAAGACCAAAACCAAGCTCATATCCTTCTGGCTGCATCATATGTACTATTTCATTCAAGTATTGAGAAAAGCATTGTCAAAGTCAAGCAGCCTGACATTTCAACCATTGGACATTGCAACAACCAATATTGTTCTCACTGTAGCAGGTTTAGCTACTGGGTTGAACACTTGGTCATAATCTAGTCCCTTTCTTTGGTGAAACCCCTTAGCCACCAACCTTGCTTTGTATTTCTGCACCTTGCCACCAGGTTGCCGTTTCACTCTAAAGACTCATTTGCACCCAATTGGTTTGGTAACTGTTGTCTCAGGAACCAGTTTCCAGGTCTTTATTTTTCATTAATGCACCAAATTCTTCATCCATTGCAGCTTTCTAGTGTGGTGAGTTCAGTGCCTGAGTTATTGACATAGGTTCAGTCTCGGTGAGGTCCAAATTTGCAGAGTCGTGAAGCTGAAGATGGTACACTTTTGGTTTGAAGATTCTAGCATAGGATCTTGTCATCATTGGATAGCTCCGGGTAAGCACAGGTGTTGACTGATCTATCTTCTTAATTAACTTTACATCTGTACAAGAAGGAAACACATCAGTAAAAGGGTATAAATCTGTATTGTTAGATAATGAACAAGGATCAACATTACTAGTATTGGCAATTAACTCTATAGCTCGAGTATTAGGGGTGAGGATGGTATCAAGAGTGGATAAGGTGAGAGACTCATGACCCTGAACTGAAGCTGCTGAAGTGTTGTGGTTAAGGGACATTAAAGGACCTATCACAGGAAGAGTGGAATTTCTAGGAAAGGGATTTGCTGATGAGGGTTCACTTGTAGTGGCACTGAGAGGGGGTTGGCATGAGGGGCGAGGAATGTTCAAGGGTGGGAAGGAAGGGTTAGAGGACAGAGGTGAGGTAAATGGTTGTGAAGCATGTTTAAAGAGTTGAGTTGATATGGTGTGTGGTTGGTAAGGTACTGCACATATAAGTTTTTGTGTGTTGGAAAAGAGGTCTGGGAAAGGAAATTCAATTTCATTGAACAACACATGCCTAGAGATGAGAATTTTACCAAATTGAGTAATGCACTTATAGCCTTTATGAACGGATGAGTAACCAAAAAACAGGCACTTTGAGATCTTAAAGTCAAATTTGTGAGGTTGGTAATATCTAAGTTGTGGGTAACATGTGCAGCCAAAGATTTTGAGAGCTTTGTAGTTTGAAATTCGGTTATGCATCAGTTCATAGGGAGATTTTTTGTTAGGGACAGAAGAGGGCAGCTGGTTTATGAAGTATGTAGTTTTGAGGAAGGCTTCTTCCCAGAATTTTATGGGCATAGAGGCTTGAGAGAATAAAGTAAGTCCCATTTCTGTTATATGCTTGTGCTTGCACTTGGCACCTCTGTTTTGCTCATAGGTGTAAGAGCAGCTCATTTTATGGGAAATTCCATATTGCATCAGTGTTTTTGTAAAGTTTAAAGACGTGTACTCCTTTCTATTGTCTGTCTGTAATGTTTTAATCCTGCAATCAATTTTATTTTCAAAAAGCAATTTGTACTGCAGAAAAGCTAGATGTGTTTGATCTTTATTGTGCAAAAGGTAAAGACACGTGTATTTTGTTGTTGCATCAATGAACACTGTGTAGTATCTATACCCAAAGCCACTGAACATAGGGGTTGGACTCCAAATATATGAAAATACCAATTCTAAGAGTTGAGAGTAAGTGGTTTTTGAATATGAGAAAGGTAAATTGTAATTCTTGCCATAACAACATGCACTGCAAAGGCTTTTTGTTACTAAAAGATGAGATACTTTTATTGAATTCATTACTAGTAATATTACACAGTGTCATCACTTTTTGTCCAATATGTAAAGCTAGATACTCCAACTTTCTATGTCAAACATAAAAAATTGACACTGATTTAGACCTATGATTGCTTTCTTCTACTTCTATATTGTTTAGAGATTTTTCAGCAATATCTTTTACAACAGCAGCATTGACTTGTGCCACATCAGTATTGATAACAGAATTAGTCATGTTTAAATTGAAATTGATTGCAAGAATTTTGTCTTCACACTCGGCAATATTAGTGTCACTAGTTTGGCATGGACCTATATTAACAGAAGCAGTTATAACTTTCAACCAAACTTGATCTAGAACCTAAGCTACAATTGTGTTTTGTTGCATTGACATCACTGGTTTTGTGGTTAGTGGAGACTAGATGACTAAAGTTGGATGCACTATACCTATTATTGTAGCTCATATTCTTTATTTGTGATGTAATGCTAATCTGGACAGTCTTTGCCATTACTCCAATAGCATCAAAATGATATAATCCCTACCTAAAGAGCCTTGGAGGAATGTCTCCCTTATCTCCTTAGATTTGACAAAGCAGTTAAATGGCTAAAATTCAAAGAGTATTTGGTTGTCCAGGACAAATTTTGCCACACTAATAAGGTTCTTAGAGATTGAGTGAACATGAAGTATATTTAGCAGTTTAAAATAGGCTTGGGGTTTGGTTTCTGAGAATAGAGCAGTTTTGCCAATACTAGAAATGTTCATCCTGTAATCAAATTATTTCCATTAAATGTTAGGTGATGAGACACGCCTGTGTCCAGGTACCAAACTTTATCTGTCAAGGGAGTGAAAAGTGGTGTTGTAGCCAGGAGTGCACTGGCCTGCTGTAGTGGCTGAGGCTGATGAAACGCTTGTAAAGGAGGTGTTGGATGTGTGCCTGTAACTGCAACATCTAGATAGCTTGCATTAAAATGATGTTAACACTCCCACACAGTGTGGCTAGGCCTTGCACAAAGTTGACACACTATTCGATTGCCCTGAAAATCAGATCTGCCACCTCTATAGGTTCCTCTACCTCTAAACCGTCCTCTAAAATCCTGGAAGGCTTGACCTCTACCTTGAAATCCTTGCTGATTGTAGTTGTCAGAGTAGGAATGCTAATTGTGATACTGATTATTGAGCTACTGCGTTGGTGGACCTCTACCTTGATAGTGCAGACTTCGTTCTTGTGAAGTTACCTTCTCTTTCTTGAACTAGGTTTATCTGGATTGTGCCTAATTCAATTCTCTTGAATTGTTGAATCAACTCCTCTTGACTTAGAAGTTGTGCTTCAACTTCACTTTCTGTGACAGTGTCAAATTTTGCTGAGATCATTGTGATAAAAGTATTGTAGTCCTCTTTCAGTCCCTAAGTGACTACATCAACAAATTTCTCATTTGAGAGTGAAGATCCCAGTGCAAAAAGAGTATTTGTAATTTTCTTAAGTTTGGACATATATTCAATTTCAGATCCATGTAATTTTACCATTTTGATTTGTGATTTTAGTTACTTCACCTTTGATTTTAACCTCTTAGTGAAATACTTTTCGAGTTTGTTCCAAATCTCACAAGCATACTCACAGTTTGCCAGTTGACTTATGAATATTGGATCAACCGAGGCAAATAACCATAAAACAAGGAATTGATCGTCCTGCTCCAACGTTAGAAATTCTTAAGTTTCGCTGTCTATGATTCTGTCCTCCTCAGTCTCATACCTGTATGAAATTTTTTCTGATTCAAGTGATTTTTGAGGCCGTTCGACTTGATGAATGCAAGAATTTGACACTTCTATGGAACAAAATTGTTCTCGTCTAGTTTCAAAGTGACTGTGTCGATGGATGAGCGCACTGCTTTTGTTGCAGAAGCTATAGTAACATTAGCATCTGTCATTGATCAAAACCTGATGCTCTGATACCATGAAAGGTATCAGAGATCTGAATGAGAGAGAGAGAGAGAGAGAGTTCTAAATTAGAAAATGAGAGAGATGCATTATTATTACTATTGAACTAAACTGTAGTGTACAATTTATATAGTGAGAATTTTACTAGCTGGTGCTAACTCATCACAACTTTAAGTGCCTTAACTGCTCAGCTTAACAGAATTGCAACACTAATTTCTATGAGCTAACTACTTGTTGATTCCTCCTGACAATCCCCTTGTCTATCTCTCTTCCCTGCTCTATTTCTCTCTATCATTTTCACTGTATATATAACTTATAATTTATATTTTATATTATTAATTTGACAAATCAAAATGTATCACGAGATATTTTTTATTACAATTAAAATAAAATCTTTTTTTTCAAAATTAACAAACACACACACTCTCTTTCCCCTTCTTCTTCTTCTTCTTTCTCTCTTTTTTTCTCTTATTCTCTATTTCTCTCTATCTTTCTGTTCTACAAAAAATAAATTAATAAAATAATACAATTTAAATAAATTAATAAAATTATAAAAAATACGTTAAATTTATAATTAATTACAATTAAAAATAATTCTATCATATTATTCGCATAAAAAATATATTATTATTATTATTATTATTATTATTATTATTATTATTATTATTATATACATTTTTAGCTTTTTGAGTTAGTTTTAAATTTTCATCGGTTATCTTTTGAATCTATATTTTTATTTCTCTTTTTTGAAATATTTATTACATATAAATATCAAAAAAATAATTTTAAGTTAATTTTATAACAATTAAAATAATTTTTTATACTAATATCTAATTATATTTTTATATAGAAAAAAATATTATTTTTAAATAAATATAAAAATTAATTATTTTTATTTATACAATAAACTTAACACCTAATCAAATTAAATGTCAAACTATCCACATTAAATTCTTTCAAATTTTAGATAATAAAATATTACAATTAATTATTAATAAAAAATTAAATTCCTTCCCATAAAATTAATAACTAAAAAATTTATTATTTAATTTATTTTTTTATCTATGTAGACTCTGGTCTTCTTAGCTGATGAGGACTTTTGTTTCCTACGATCTTTTTGTAAAAATAATTTGATTCTATAAATTTTTTTGCTATAATTTATAATGTCAAGACAAAATCAACATAATTTCAAAATATTATTTATATTCCCACAATGTTATTACGGATAAAAACACTAGTTTTAAATAAAATTTTTCAACAAAAACAATAGGAGGTAGAATCTACTAATCTAGTAAACATCTTGGAACAAACACAAAAACACTAGACAATGTAAAGATGAAGAAATACAGAGACATTAGTTTGGTAGTGATCTACAAGACAAGGTAACCCCCTGACTGGCTCTGGACCCACACTGGATTGCCAGCGGCGGTCAGCAGAGGTTCAGCTGTAGTTCGGCTATGGTCCAGTTGAGACAATATAAATGCAATTAAAAGAATTTGTTTCAACAAAACAGGGACTTAAAAACACAAATTATTCTCGATGGAATTGATAGAGCCTATGAATTACTCACCTTTGAAGATCATATAGTAATTTGCTTCAGAGAGCATAACCCTAATGACATTAGGTATAATAAGTACGAGCAAAGATATACCCACTCAATTACCCTACTAATTATCCTCCTAACATGTAAGCAAGATAAAAGTTAAATGCATTTATCATCACATCATTCAAAGTTTAAAAACGAGTAGTGATCCGAGAAAACAAAGCCTTGAAGTCCTTGGTTGGTGCAGCTACTCCCTCAGGCTTTGATGCCAAGTCAAACGCCTTGAACTTAGCCTCCTCATAATTTACTGCCTGTTAAACCAACTGAATCAAGAACTGCTATCCAAATTACCAGGATTCTAAGTCTATTGTATTATATAATTAAACTTTACAGAATATGCATTTTTAACTTGGGTTAGGTGCATATAAACACCCTCTTGAACATTTTTAAATAGATAACTTTGAAACCTTAACTTTTTTAACAATTGATGGAAAGTTGCTAAGATGACCATTTGCACATTTGGGAAACTTCGGAGTCAATTTACAACTTTTCAACAGAACTAGGATTAAGAGGGTTGATTTAATAGGATAAAACGGAATTAACCTTTGATTAGTTTGGCTTGAAGTGAATATTATTAAGTTTGGTTCATCATATTCATGAATTTAAATCCAAAACAATGCTTCAGAAAAACAAATGATAGCCATTTGAACCAACTATCATTTGTTGGCTGTTGTAAATAGTTAGTGAAAACATTTACCTGAATACAGACTTCTGCAACATCAGCTCTAGGTATGGTTTTGGTTTCAGTCTGAAGGAGCTCATCGTCTTTCCCAACAATGAGCTCCCGAAGACCTCCATCCTTATCGAGCAAGCCACCAGCCCTGACTCAGCACAGTTAAGAATAGGGTGTTAAGAAATTAAGAAAGGAAGCACAATCTCACATCAAACTCATAAGATAGCCACTGCATATGCATTGGCATCAAGTATGCTGATATTTCAAGACAAGCATGCTCAAAATATGTACATAAAAAGAGATATGGGCTGCATAATTTTGCTTAAATTGATACAGGTGCCATTTAATCCTCACTCATTTACTAAAAATAGTATGTAGAGAACAAGAAGCTGGGAAAATATAGTGTACTATCTATAAAATCATATTTGATTATTTTTAGAAATGGCACACTTCTATGAATTGTTGCTGTATAAAACACAAAATGCTTTAATATTGAAAACATAGCAGCACACAAAAAATATAAAAATTCACACAACATTAGAAGGTTATAATAATTGTTTAAACAACTAGAAATATCAATAGAGAAAGTCTTGGGAGCCAACTGCAACCGACATTTAAAATAAAGAAAAAAATATTTGAAACTCTTAAAAACAAGAACATCCAAACTCAACTAGGAAAAACATCTCTAAATCCAAACTCAACTAAAGCTCGTCTTTGGTGGACTTCATACTAGACTTGTTTTGGCAACCTACTATAATGTTGACTTCATCTTTAGTGGACTTCATACTAGACATGATTCCCTAACATTACTCATAATCCCATATCAATATTTGCTTTCTTTTTCATGAAAATCTGTGTTAGAGAAGTTCTTTTAACAAGAAATTGGGTATACCTTATGATTGTGTATGGAACACCGGAATCAGCCAAATATTGTTCGGCCTTTCTTTTCCATACCTGTGATCAACATCAAAATCTCTATTCTTTAAATCGAAGGGGGGAAATCAAAGAACAAAAATGCTCTAACTTTAACCAAACTTGCATTCTGCTTCAAAATGAAGAACTCTAAGATGAGTAGTGAAAATATGACTAACCAATATATTCCCATTGCCCAAGCTGTTCAAAGGATGGTTAGGGTTCGTACCGCCCATAGATCCCACCAACACAATATGCTTCACTCCTGCCTCCTTAGCTGTTGCAAAAAGATAACACAAAGTTAACACCATAATCAAGAACGCAATCGAAATTTAGAACTATGATTTATGACTAATAGAAAGAAGGGTATGAAATGTCACCAGCATCTATTTGATTTTTCTGCCCAATCCAATCAACCTAATACATGAAAGAGTACACCACAATGTTAGCAAGAATGAGATCAACCTAAACAATGTATTTAACCACACACGCAAAAGGAAGAAGTTAATTCCTAATTTGGCCTCTGAAATTTCCGGCACTCATCAAAATAGTAGTGACTTCTAAAATTACCAAATCGGTCCCAAAATTTACAAATTGTGAATCTCTTTCGTCCCTAATTCAATTGTCATATTAACACATTGCTGATATGGAGCATTAAAATGTCAGCTTGGCATCCCAGTATTACATGTCCTAAACTAGTTAATTGGACTCATTTTGTTAATTGTGGAGAGACTAAAACGAGTCAATTACGTAATTTGGAACACCTATTTAATCACATTGAAGTCTTAGCCATGTCACCTTTTGTTGGGATGGCACCTAACACTTTAAGGCTCCATGTGAGAATGGTGTTAACAGCAATTGAATTAGGGACAAAGGAGATTCAGGACTTGTAAATTCAGAGGCCAAATTGGTCATTTCCAAAAGTCTCGGACTATTTTGATGTCTCTACTCCAATAGAAAGTGTGGGCACCTGTTCAGGATATGCGCCATCATCGAAATAGAACTCAGGCCTTTGACCTTTGGTTGGATCAAACCCGGGCTTCATGAGTGGCACGGCGCTTGTGAGGATTATAAGAGAATCTATACCTTGAATTGCAGGAACAATACTTGCAGCATCTCTTATATCCCCTACAAAAACGTCATCAGCACCACCAATTTTCTGTTTGCTTTCTTCAGTTCTAACCAAACCTCTGGCAACAAATTGGTTTGGTTTTTCTTTTAATTTCCTATACACAATTTGGCCTGAAAAATTAAACATATGGCGATTCAATCGTGTTACAATATAACAATTATTTTGGTCCAATACAATATAATAGTTAAACATTAAGCCTTCAACTCCATGGTTCTAATGGACACTATCAAAAACAAATAACACACTTTTCATGTAGCTCTACCACATTCTAGAGTTTCAACTCCAAACCCAGCATGAATTTTATCAACTCCAATCAAATTGACATTGATCAAAGAAAGGGAAGGGACGAGAGAGAGAACCTGTGCGACCGCCAGCTCCAGTAACAAGCACAGTAATTGGGGAAGAAGCAGCCATGTTTCGTTATTATTACAGTGTGCAATGCAGATGCCACTCTTTTTATGTTCTGCTTTTCTGCTTTGCTCCTTTGCCGCTGGCTTCGTAGTTGGTTCAAGAAGTTTTGTCAGAGCATTTAATTAGTTGGTGAATTTTGTTGTGTCTAATTTTTATTTTGTTTATTTTTTGTGATAAATTTTTAATATTTAAAATTAATTATTTTTATATGCTTATATTAAATATTAATATTTTTATTTTTTAATAAATTAAATATTATTTTTTAAATATCTTAACAATCACCTAATTAGTATGGTAACTACAGAATTATTATCTTATTGAAAAATGTTTGGGAGTCCGGAATTATAACAACTTTTTTTTAATGTATTTATTTTTTTATTATTGTGAAAATAAATGAATAATTCTAGATATAATAAATATATAATTATATATATTAGATATATAAATTTATAGAATTAAATAAAGTAATTATTTATTTAAAAATATTATTCATAAATTAAAATTATTATTATGTATTTATATATAAATATATATTGATTAATTTATTTTTAATATATATTTTATAATAATGACTAATTTTAATATATAGTTAGTATGATTATTTTTTGTTCTATCATTATTAATTTTATTAGTACTATTAAAAATTATAAAATAATTTTTAATTTTTATAACTCTAATATATTTTATTTTATTTTTTAATTTGAGTGAAAAATAAAAAAATAAGCATTTATTTAATTAAGAGCGAAAGGATCATTATTGTTATCTTACTCTAATGACGTGCAAAAATATCAGAAGTTCTTAGAAATAAAGCGAGATTTCTAGAGAATATCAAAATGGGAGGGGACTTCGTTTTCGTTAAGGAGGAGGGGAATCTGGTTAAAGACTCAGAGTAGTTTTTTTTCTTTGATTTTTATTTTTAGGTATTTATAAAATTTTAAGTACTTGAATACTGTTATTTTTTTTAAACTTCTTTTTCAAATTAAATAAGTTTGTGTTTTTAAAATATTAGATAATATTATTTAATGTTTTATTACTAATTAAAGAGAAAATAAGTATAGAAATATACTAATTATAAGGGAAAAAAGACAATAATAATAAAAAATGAGTTTTTTATATTCCAAAAATACATTTAAAAAAATATAATAATTTTTTTAGTTTTTGATATATTTTATATATTAAAAATGTAACAAATTTGTTTTTAATAATATTTTACTAAAATATTTTTTATGGTATTTTGAACATATATTCTTCTCGCCTCATTTTCATTCTAAAATTTCTAACAGCAAAATTTTATCCTCGTCCCCACCAAAACACAGATATTTTTGCCCCATCTCTGTTTCATCTTTTTTTTTTTTTTTTGTCAGTATCTCTATTTCAGTTTTAGATATCCCCATTAACATTCCCAAATCACCTAATTCGAAATTTATGTTCTTTTATCAAAATGAGGTGGAAGCCCAACTTAATTCAAAATCTTTAAAAGCCGTTTAATGCACCATAAACCTGGGTCCACCCAGTTTAATTTGAGGCCCATAAAAAATTACTTTATTTAATAGTAAACATTGAAGAACGTCCAACATCCAACCACCTAAAAATGATTTTCATAAAAAAAAATATTTTTAACCAACAATAGTCATTAAAATAGTAAAAGTTTAAAAACTAAAGAAAGCAAAGGCTTAAATAATCTTTTGTCCTTAAAAAATATTTAATTTTCAGTTATGATGTAGTAAAATTTAAAAGGCTTTAATATTAGTCACTTTTGTTTGTTTGCATCACATCGGTATTTTTTTTTTCAACAAACGAGCTCAACACAATAAAATGGAGTGAAAGAAGAATAAAATCACGAAATCAACACTCAATGTAAAATAAATTAAGAGTTATCCTAATGTCATCTCTAGCATTGTCATTAGCACCGCAGGTGAGACCGGAGATGGCAATTATATAGAAAGATGCTTTTCCGCGTCCTCGTTAGTCCTGATTTCCTTTGATGGAGCAAGGGATTGCTGACCAACCAGAACCTCCTATGATTGCTTCCACTTGAAGAGACTGACTTGCGCCCATAAGTACTATACTTTGATAAAGGAATGGGGAGGCGGAGATATTTTTGAATCATAATCGTAAAAAGAAAAAACAAAAGGGATCCACATTATTCCACGGTTTATAACTGGTCAATGATCTGTAAAAAATTTCTTCTACATCTGTTTTCTTGTTATAAAAGATTTGCCAATTTCTTTCTAACCAGATATTTCAAATAACTAAAAAAAATATATGAGCCACTTGTTACGCTCCTCTTTTCTATTAAAGGCACATGTTCAACTCTCAAAATGTTCCATGAGCGAATTCGAAACAGACCACAACCTCCCAAAATAAGATAGTCATGCACACCACACTTGCCAAGTAAAATCACAACCAAGAAATAAATGTTGAATATATTCAACATCTTTTTTACACAATACGCATATGTTATTACCCTGACGAATGATTCTCAGCTTATACAATCTTTCTTTAGTATTCACTCTTCCTATCAAAACAAACCAAATAAATAACTTCACTCTTGGCGGAATCAATCCTTTTCATATAGTTCTGGTGAAGTTATAACTCATGACATCCTCCATAAGCATTTTTTACTACAGCATCTGCACAAAAGAGTTAGTAGAAAAAACTCCTTCTTTGTCAAACTTCCACACAACTCTATCTTGTCTATCGTTTATTAGCTTTATAAGCTTTAAAGTATCATGCAACTGATCCACTAATTCCAACTCTCATTGGTATAAATCTCGCCTCCACTTGAAGTTCCAAATCCACTCTAACCCATCTCAAAACCTACAATTCTCTATGACAGATCCTCTTTGCTTTGAAACAGATAAGAGCCTCAGAAAACTATTCTTTAACAAACCACTTTGTAGCCAAATATCTTCCCAAAAGCGTGTCATTCTTCCATCACCTACCTCCATAGACAACCCAGCAATCACCTTATGTATCACATTTTGATCCTTGAATTGTAACTGACAAATATTCTTTCACAGACCCCCTTTAACAGGTAATGTCTGATCTGATAATATCACATTAGGGTTCAAGCTATTACAAGAGCATATGACCTTCTTCGGTAATGGACAATCTTCTTTTGGAAAACTCCACCATCACTTGAATAGTAGTGCTACGTTCCTAACCATGGCATTACCCACCCTCAACCTACCCAACTTTTTTGGAGCTTGAACTACATCCCACTTAACCAGCGTCATACCACTCCTGCCTTCCTCCTCACTCCATAGGAAATTTCTCTGCAACAAAATCAACTTTCTGCCACTGCCTTCAATATCTTATACAGGCTCAAATAACACACCGGCAAGCTATTTAGCACAGATTCAATAAGGACCAACTTACCATCTTTATTAAGCACCTTTGCTTTCCACAACCTAAGCTTTTCCTCTACTTTATCAATTATCAGCTTCCAAGTCTTGACCAACCTTGCATTCGCTCCTAGGGATATGCCAAGATATCTGACTGGAAGGATATCCTCCTTACATCCCAAAAAGTTTCACATGTTGTAAACCCATTATTGCTCACAATTGATTGGGATCAAACTAGATTTATTGAAGTTGATACTTAACCCCGACATCTTCTCAAAGCACCTTAGTATCCATGCATAATTTCTTATGGTTTCTGATATGAGAATTTATACCGGTTCAGAATTTAACAAAATAATTTCATTGTGAGTATAGCCCAAACCGACAATCGATCCTCAAATCAAAGTTTGATTTTTGGTTGTCACAAGTCCAACCCAATAAAGATAACCGAGAGTATTAGTCCCGGTCGTTCTCCTTAGGAATTGCAATCAAATGCCCAATTATTAGCTATGAGTTTCACGGGTTGGGTTGATAAAATAAGAAATTAAAAAGGCAACAAAAGTAAAGCAAACAATTAAAGAAAGCAATTAATAAAGAGAGACATTCATAACAAGGATTGAAAATATAGGCTTTCTATCCTAGTCATCAATTATCATACAATGATTAACAAGAGCTAATCCTATTTAGTCATCTCCAATATTGGAAGAAGGTGCAATGTTATCTTCATATGAGAGAAAGTCAAATAAGACTAGTTAATCTCAATCCAAAAGTCCTAATCAATTCACTAATTGAATTAGCAACATATTAGAGTCAATGGAAATAATATTAACTAACCACTCTAGGTTACCAATCTAAATTGGATATTGATGACTCAAAATTGCCTAATTTCTCTTTCTAAGCCAAGATTGCTCAAAAAGCTACTCTAAACCTAAGCCAAGTATTTTGTCAAACACTTGGAAGGCATAAAGGAAAAACATAGAAAAATTGCAAGAATAATAAAATCTACTACTACCCAATGCAAGAAACTGACAATAACAACTAAAGAAAGCACATTAAACATGAAATACCTCAAAATTGCATTAAAGAGAATGAAAATTAACAAGAGTGCATAAACATAAAAGTTACCAAAATGAGAAATTAACAAGAAGAAATAAGAAAATCAAGACAATAGAACAAGAAATTGTAAAGAAAACAAGATGAAAACAAGAATTAAAACCTAATTCTAAGAGAAATTACCCTAGATCAACCCTAATTCTAGAGAGAAGAGGGAGCTTCTCTCTCTAGAAACTACCTAAAGCATGGTCCTAATCTAATCTAATTGCTCCCCCCTTTGACCCATCTTGAATTCTGCATAAAATAGCATCAGAAATGAGTTAAATTTGGGCATAGAAAGCTCAGAAATTGCCCCCAGCATTTTCACTTTAACGAGGTCACGTGATCAGCGTCACGCGTGTGCGTGGTCGACGCGTGCGCGTCGCTGGCAAATTCTTCCTCACGCGTACGCGTGGGTGACGCATGCACGTGACTTGAATGTCCTCTTCACGTGTAAGCGTGGGTGACACGTGCGTGTGGCCTGAATTCTCCAAATGCTCATTTCTTTATGAATTCTCTGCTTTGCATGCTTTTCTCCTCACCTCTTCCATCCAATACTTGCCTTATGAATCTAAAATCACTCAACAAACATATCAAGGCATCGAATGAAATTAAAGTGAATTAAATTTAGCTATTTTAAGGACTAAAAAGCATATTTTCATACTTAAGCACAAATTTAGGGAGAATTACAAAATCATGCTATTTCATTGAATAAATATGGCATAAGTTGATAAAATTCCCTAAATTAAGCACAAGATAAACCACAAAATTGGGATTTATCAGTCTCCTGCTCCGGTGGACAAATAATATAGTGTCATCCACAAACTGGAGATGTGATAACTCTATATTATCCCTGTCAACCAACAAAGGTGAAATACGTCTGTTTCTAAATGTCTCACCCACCATCCTATGCAGAATATTAACAACAAGAACAAATAAAAATGGAGACAGTGGATCACCTTGTCTCAAACCCCTCTCCATCTTAAAAGATTTTGATGACGAGCCATTTATCGAAATCGACATAGCAGCTGTACCAACACACTCCCTCACTCACTCCCTCCACCTCCAACCAAAGCCCATCTTCTGTAACACAATGTCCACAAAATTTAACTTTACTCTATCATAAGCCTTCTGAAGTCTAATTTAATAATCGACACTTTCTTTTTTCTCAGCTTAAGCTATTGCACTGTTCCACATGTAATAAATGTCCCATCATGTATTTTCTAACCTTTAACAAATGCGCTCTGTGTCTCCCCTACTAGACCTGACATCACTGATCCCATCTTTCTTACCAATACCTTAGAGATTACCTTGTAGACGCAACCCACCATGTTAATCGGTCAAAGGTCCTTAATTTCCTTGGTTTTAATGAACTTAGGTGCTAGGGACACCCACAAAATATTTGAACTAGAAGGTATCTTGGCTGGCCGAAAAAAATCCAGTATAGTTGCCGTGAACTCTGAACCAATCTCATCCCAACACTTTTTAAAGAAATTCATGTTATATCCATCACTTTTTTTAGCCTTAGATGATTCACAGTCCAAAATCTCATCTTTAGGCTCCTCTACCGTTGACATTCTCTCCAATGCTACAGAATCTTCTTCATCTATTCGATTCACTAACCCGTCTCTTACCCCACAATTAGAGATCTCTCATGATGATACAGATCCTTATAAAACTCTCTAATAACAATCTTGATTCTAACTTGATTTCTTATAAAGTTTTCATTAATTACCAGTGCATTAATTCTATTGTTCCTCCTTATCGATGCCAAATTATGGAAGTATCTAATATTTTTGTCCATATCCTTCACATGCCTAGATTGCGTTATCCGTTTCTAATGCACTTCTTTCTCACATACTATTTCTCACAATAGCTTACTAACGCCTTCTTTCTAGCCTCCACTATACCATTATAAACCCCATTGCTAGCCATATCATCTATCTTCTTATTCACATCTTCAAAGCGTTGAATTCTCTTGTTCAAGTCACCAAAATTGTCCTTATGCCATTTCTTCAAAGGAACTGTTAGAGCCTTCAGTTTATTTGTAAACTACACATCACCAAGATTCTTCCATTCCTCTAACCATTCTTAGAAAACCTTCATGTGTAAATCAAAAATCTAAGTTCCGAAAAGATCGTGGTCCACCTCTGAACTTAGAATCCTCAATTATTACTGGGCAATAATCTGACAAA
This sequence comes from Arachis hypogaea, assembly GCF_003086295.3. Lineage (NCBI taxonomy): Eukaryota > Viridiplantae > Streptophyta > Magnoliopsida > Fabales > Fabaceae > Arachis > Arachis hypogaea. The sequence goes on from NC_092037.1 coordinate 73,258,830, forward strand.
TCTCTCAGTCTACCTTTTAGCCGAATCTCCAGAAATTCCTCAATCCATTCCACACTGAACAGAACTCTATCAATACGATTGCAAGATCGGATTTTGAACTATGTAAATTTTTTATCATTCAACGACAAGTCCACTAACTACATATCTTAAATCCAAGTCTTAAAATCTTCTACCGATGTTGTTAACATGTCCTGTCCTTTCCTCTCTTTCACCTGTACTACCTCATTAAAGTAACTCATGTAACAAACTTAACCTAACATAAGCTAGCTATATAACTCAGTTCCTTCCATACAGAAAGTTCCTCCACTCTAGTATGAGCACTATATACCAAACAAAAAGCATAATTGAACTCATTTTTTAATAGAACTCCTTCAACACATAACAATCTCTTCCTTTTATAGCAATTATTCATTCTAAACAGCTTATCATCCCACATTAATAACAGACCCTTGGATGCACTTTTTGATCCTACATACTCCTATTCCACAGCATCACTTCACAAATATGTACTACATCAAACTTAGTCACAACTTGCATCTTAGATTCAATCAATCCTAACATATTCAATTTCTGCTTCTTTTTAGGTCCTTCACCATACTCAATTTTCCAACACCGTAACCTCCTAACATTCCAAGAACTAGAAATTTTTTTAAAACTTTACTACACACCTTTTTATGGATTTTGGAGTTTACATCTTCGTGCTTTTCTTTCTGCTCTGTCAACCTCCTTTTTTGAGCAATTTCTTCATTCAATGCTTGAAAAATTACCATAATTTCGTCTTCTTGTTGTACTACACCGCTCTTGACTCAATTGTCAATTTTCACGTTCTCATATTTTCAAGCATCTACTCCTCCCGTTCCAAAACCTTCTCATCTCTGGTTCCTGTTTTCTACCCTCAATATCCATGCCAACCCCAGAAACAATTTCAACATTACCATCATCAAGTCCCTCATCATCCGAGGCCATACAATCTTCATTAAATGCTTCTTCTCCATCTTCGACGAACCCAACCTGGTAGGCTGAGTTCTTTTTCCTGGTCTCTGAGCAACTCACCTTCGTATCCCCATCGAACCCATCATCCCTAGAAGAACTGAACCCCTCCATCACCTGAACCCCTCCATCACTGACAAAACCAGGTGACTAGTTTTAGTCTCGGTCTCAATAGAAATGCATTTCATCAGACGTGACTGGTGTTCAGCGTTCACGGCAAAAGGCCCTACACCGACGTCGCCACCAATCTTCCATCATTGATTGCCAGCACATCTGTCTCCTTTGCTACAGAAATAGTGCACACCGTCACTTCTTCTAATGTCCCCTTTGTTCTGCCCATGGTGAGTAATGCAGAACCCGTTTTTTGGAGTGAAATCAACCAAACCCGAATTCTCCAATCCCAACCCGCAGCCTCTATCCACTATTGAATGATATGGGCTTCTGATAAGTGGGATAAGGCCCAAATTATCTCCCTTAGTAAAATTGGCACATTCCATGTCACTGGACCAAGGAAAGAGTCTATTTAGGTTTGTGTTTTTTGACCACATGAATCTTTTATTCAGTCCATTATTCTATCTCACATTCTCACATAATTCCAACTTACCATTTTTTCAGATTCCACATCATTAATCATATCTTTATATCCCACAAAATCTGCACTTCCCTTTAAATGGGCATGATACGTTACCCTTTAAACGTGATCCCGATTTGAATTGCAATTAATCCATTCCTTTAAAATAGATTCTAAAATTACTAATCTACCTTTTTCTACTTCTTCCTCCCTTGGCACCGCCATCACCAAATCTACCACAGGATCTTTGCTCTCCACCGGAGCTATGAAACTTGTACCTCTAGCAACCAAATTTTCGCATGTTCTTGTAGAACAAAATTCACCTAACTCTTCTAGTTTGCAATCCAATCCGTAGCTCTTATGGCCAACTTCTTTTACTAGAACATCGAATTCACTAGTACCTATTGTGATGTGAATCCACTCGTTGATTATGTCCATAATAAAAGTATCAATTGCATACGCCCACACTAAATGAGATGCATGATTTTATGGCTTTGTCACACCCAATTATTTCTCTCCACTGGCCTCGTATTATCTTGAACGTCTCCGCTGACCACGTATGCAAAGGAATACCAAAACACTCTAACCACACCCTTCGAGTTTTATTTCGTTCCTCATCTTTCCATCTCCATACACTATAGAAAAATTGCAAAAAAATTATTCATTTTGAACGTGAAGACTTCTTCTATATGCAGTACACTAACAAAAGTTAGAGTGCTTTGTACGCTCTTATTTCTTGTACTTGCACAACTTGAGGTAATTTCTTCCCAATCTTAACCTTCAAAGAATTATAATCAATAACTTTCGTCGTCTCGCCTACTAAACTCCTTTGTAGCCAGTCTAAATTCTCTCTAATCATGGGTATTTCCATCTTCTTTGTTTCCAGTCTAAAATTTTTTGAATTTATTAGACAAAAATCAAAATAAAGTTAGAAAGATCAAAACTAAAAACAAGTAGGAACGAATAACTTATTTAAATAGAAAGAAACAAAAAATTTTAAGAAAATATTGATTGATTATGAACAATATTTCATTTCTAATTTTTTTTCAAAAAATAATGAGCATAAAAAGGTAATAAATTGTTTTTTTTCTTCTTTATGTTACATAATTATTTAATTTGGTTAAGAGATTAAAATTTGAGTATTTTTACAATTTATAATTGATCTCCGTGCTTATCTTTTTCAAGACATTATAAATTTTCTTATAATCATTATTATGATATATAAAATTATTATGTTTATAAAAAAATTAATTATTATATATTTGTATATATGAATATATATTATTTAATTTATTTTTAATATATATTTTATATTAATAATTAATTTATATTAATATAAGTGTACCTTGTTTATGTACAACTGTAGTATCAATGATTGGTACCATGACTCATGAGATTTAATTAATTTGTTCATACCATATATAACTTGTCATCATTTTAAAATACTTGATGAGTTGACGTCAGCTGTTTATATCTTTCAAGTAATCTAATAATTGGCGCAACCACGTAAGCATGTTATAATTATGCTCTCTCTTTCTATTTTTTGTTTTTCTTTATCAGTTTGAAGAGATAAGCATGCATGTTTATGTAATGTGTACGTTTATGCATGAATTGATGATGAAGTTCACGAAAAAATATTGTACTGTTTTTTAAAATTAAAAAAAGTAATATATTTTTATATCATATTTTTTAATTTATTTTAACTATTTAAGGTATTACTCAATAAATTTTCCTGCCTAGCTATTTTATTTTCATGAAAAAATATATTATATAATTTGTGAATTTCTATGTTATTGTATACAATTGTAAATATTATTGAGTTAATTAAATTATTATCAAAATTAGAGATTTTTTTTGAAAAAAAAAACACATATAATTGCCTTTGTCAAATAAGAGCCTTTTTAGAATAGTGTCCTCTTTGTTAAGAATATAAAAAGATTTTTTTTAAATTAAGAGTAAAACTTAAATCCGAGACCTATAAGTGAGGTAAGAAAATTATGCCATTTGAATTATAGTTCGTTGGCATATAAAAAAAATTATTATTATTATTTGGTTCGTTTCTTATAACCCTAAGTTATCAATTTATCATGCTTCATGAATCATGACGACGATGGAGCTTTAGTTCAAGTTTAGAATAATAAAATAAACAAATTGCATGTATATACCACTCAAATACCTCTGTTCTTTCTTTAAATTTTATTTAACCACTTAATCTTACGCATGTTAAACATGTCATTAAGTGATTATAAATCATGAAACTTGCTTGACTTAGTAGTTTTATATAAAATAAAATAATAGCGAATGACAAGCAGGGTGACCATTTCAGCTTCCAAATTACAAATGTTTGCGTGAGCAATTCACAACAAGAAATTGCGACTCAATTTAGTTATGTTTTCAATTCAATTTTCCACCTCCAAGACACTAAATTTATTAGATGTTGTGTTCACATTGGTTAATTCACTTCATCAATAATTATAATTTAATAATACAACAAGCTTCAAACGAGTTTTGGTAGAAGAGAAAGGTAATTCCCATGGTTCTAAGAACCCAATCAACTAGTTCGATCTGATTAATCAGAATTCTCACCCATAAGAGTAAGACTAATCAGATTCAAAGTAACAATTAATTGATAAGAATCCGTTAAAAATAAAAAATTTTCAAAAAATAGATTTATCAATTAAATCAGTATGATTTTTTAGAAGTTAATCAATTTAAAATAATAAATAAAAAAATCAATTTTTTTGAATTATAAAATATATATTATATTATATTATATTATAGTTAATTCTCAATAAAATCTTTGAACTTCTAAATTTTTAATTTTACCGATCCAATAATTGATTTGATTTTTAGAATTTGTTAATTTCGTAATTAGTTTTAAACATTCTACGTTTACTTATTTATTTATTTATTTATTAAAAAAAAGAAAAAAAAGAGATAATTTTATTTGAATATACTGATAATTTTATTATTTTAAATTTGAAGTGATTCTGAACAAAGCATCTACATCAACTACAGCTGAAAGTTGGGGAATCCCCCAATAACCCAATTGGACCATCTGTCATTTTGTTTCCTTTTTTTCCTTTTTGGTGATTTGGATTTTCAGTTTCATCATCAACTGAACAATGATTAGGGGGTCTTCTTCCATTTCTTTTCTTCTTCTTTTTTTTTTTTTAATTTCTTCAAATATTTCTTTGATTAAGCAGTGACTGATGTCTCAACAGCAAGCTTCCCAGAGTATGCAACTTCAGATTTCATATCAGCCTCCCATAGTTCTGGCACTGCTTCCCTAAGGTTGTGAATGCTTTCCAATGCATAATCTGCACCTTTAACTCTCTGAGATGTACCAACCTGGATTTTTTGTAACAATCAATACATAAGGTCTCATGATTAATAAAAATACATCCCAATTTATAAATAAAATTATTACTCTACCAAGTACATGCTAAATTTTCATTTTGGTTGCTAAATCGAAAATTAGCCATCAATTTAGCAACCAACTGGAATAGTTTTTATGATAGTCATTAAATCGATCGCTAATTTCTTACTCAGCGATGAATTAGTGACCAACTAGTATGATTTTGTTGGTAGTCGCAATTTTTTTTAACGACCGATTTTTTTTTTTTTTTGTCATAAAAAACTCGATCTCGATTGGTTACAAAATCGGTTAGGATAGACTTTGGCCGAGTCAGGTCGGCTAAACTTGCCCTACTAGGTGATTAGCTTCTTGAGGACTAGTTTAGTTAAATTCATGGAGTCAGATTTTATGGGTTAATTTTTATTGTGATATAAAATAAAAAGTTGTTAGGTAATGAAATTTCAAAGAGGAAATTGTAGTGGTACACAGCAAAAAAAAATTCCAGTGACTTACCAAGACAGTGTGAAGTCCCACACGTTTTCCAGCCTGTATATTGCGGACACTATCCTCAAAGAACAACTGAAAGTGACACATTGAACCAAAGAATATGTAAGCAAACACCTAAAAAGGTTAAGATGTAACAAAATCTCATGATGATAATTTGACTGCTCAAGAAGATATGGGTATGTTTTGTTTGAGAAAACATTTTCTATTTTCTATCTTTTTAAATTTTTATTTAAAATTAAAAATTCAAATTACGTATTTTATTTTCTTACAGTTCTTTGTGGGTCAAGATTGGCAATCTTAAGAGCCAATTCAATGGCATTCTCTGATGGCTTGCAAATTATTGGTGTCTTTGGCAACACATGAGTGGGATTTGGTTTAGAAAAGTGATCAATGATATCAAAGATTTGTGAGGTTCTTGAAGCATTGTTCTTTGATGATCCAAGAAACAGAATGTCATCTTCATCATCAGAGACACTGGTCTTGTGGATTGGATTAAGAGTCTCAAAGCATATAATTCCTTCAAAGCAGTCCTCTAATCCAAGCCGGCTTAGCGCCTTCGCCGCGTGGACCTTGTCCGCGTTTGTGAAGATCTAAAGAAGAAAATTAGACACCAAAATTTAGATCATCATGAACACTAATTATATAGTGTGTGTTTGGATTAACGTTTGTAAACAAAGGTTTGTATAATGTCTCATTGCTTCCATGAACACTACTTACAAGTTTCCTGTAGGGAAGGCTGAGTAAAAGGTTCCTTAGAACCGGGTCCGGTTTTAGATTCTCATAAGGCAATCTTCCATGGACAAAACTGTATAATGCACAATTCAAAAGTCAATGTCAAATTTCAAAGTCAGATTCAACCTGTTTAGTAACCGTCTCGAATATTAGAATATACTAAAATAGTAAAATTAGAGAAAAAAAATAAGGGGAGGAAGATACCTATGATATTCATCATAGTCAAAGTCATATCCAATAGCCTGAATAAAAGTTAGAAATCAATTAAGTTGTGAGAATCCAACAATGGAAGAACCAAAGAAATGACAAGGAAAAATAAGCAAAAAGTCATGCATACCCTTAGACCAGCCATAGTTGTGCCGTAGTTCTTGTAAAGAAGGTTGGACAAGTCATCAATTTTGCTTGGGTCTATGCCAAGCTTCTCAACCATGTAATCTAAAATTACAATTATGCCCCTCATGTCAATATCAGCAAAAAAGCATCAATAATGGAGAAACATTATTAATGAGATTACTCTAAATCATACCTTTAATATTTTGGAGGCATGATTTTGCAAGACCAGAACTTAGAGGATACAAAGTATCATCTAAATCTGCATAAAAAAGTTCAATAGTTAGTCACAACATACCCCAAAATCTTAATTTTTCAAAATTTAGAACTTGATGAAACAAAATGGTATCATTGCAAAGGATTACCAAAAAGAAGGCAATCATATTTCGGCCTCTCGGCTTGTTGTCTGAAGCGATTCTCATACTCCATGTCGATCGATTCGGAAACCTTAAACACACAACATAAGAAAACAATGTTAGCATGATAAGTTCATGAACTTGCAAAGAATTTATAGATTCTTCAAATCTATAGAACTTCATGTCTTTAAATGATTGCTTCAATTGACTCAGATTAGCACCAAAAAATACAACAAAGGGGGCCACTTCAATCCATTTGGGATAAGGCTTTGTTAATTTTCTGAGTGGACAATCCACAACAAGTGGAATAGGTTTATAGTCATTAAAAAGTTATGAATTAAAAAAAAGAGAGTTTCTTTCAATTGTGAAAATTTTGCAGCCACAAGAAAAGGATATCCAAAGTTATTATAATATTCTGAACAGAGTTTTCCTGAGAACAGAGCAAATTTTTACTTCCCAAAGTGCACCAACTTTTGTTATAAATTTTTGCTCATTTGACACAAACTGTTCATGATTGAACTGAAACAGATTCTTTAATGGGGAAAAAGGTGGGGAAAAAAAGAAAAAAGAACACTTTAAGGTAATGCATATTTTATATAAAGTCTCATCATATCATGGTATATATGGTTTCTATATTCAAAACATTAGGTTCCATAATCTTGGTAATAGTCATGGATTTCAATAATAAATTATATTCAATGATCAAGGTTCATGAAGCCAAAGGGTAAAGGATTATTGGTGGCAATGACAAAAGAGAATTATGAAGGGAAACAAAAAAAAAATGCTAGAGCATTGAAGAACATATATAATGAAGGTTTTAAGCTTACCCAAAAAGGGAAATAAGAACAACAAGTGATGGATTTTAAGGACAAAAGAAGAGGGTATGAAGAAGCAAAAAGCTTTTAGAGAGAGAAGGGTAATTGAATTGAAAGAAGCAAGAGGAAGAAGAGGAGGGGGGAAGAACAATAGAAGCAAGAGGGGGTTTATATAGGCAAAGGAGGTTGCTTCTATCTATGGAAGGAGTCATTGAATAATATACAATTTTTTTTGCATTACAATTTTATTTTTATTTTTATTCAATTACGTTTAATTGTGGAATACAATAACCAATGAAACTAGTACAATGATTATTATATGATTCACTTCTCCAAGAAAGTGACAGCTAATTCAATTTCGTTAATTGTTTTCTAATTTTTTTTAATAGGAATCAAAGTTTGATTTCTTCTTTACATGTTGCTGCTATAGATTATAGAAGGAATAAATAGTAAAATAGTTGTAAAATAACAAGGGAGGGGGGAGGTAAAAGAAAAATGCTACATGCAATATTATTATTTTTTATTACTATTTAACTAATAATAATTTATATTTATATTTATAAAAATTTTATATATAAAAATATATATAGTTTACATTTATATTTATTAAAATTTTATACATATAAATTAATACAATTTATATTTATAATTTTTTTAAATTTATACATATAAAATTAATAAAATTTATTTATTAAAAACAATTTAATATTTATATTAGTCAAATAATAACCAAAAATATTAAAAATGATTGACTTCTAAAAATTTTTCAAGAGAAAATATAGGATTATATTATTAAAATTCTTAATTGTATGTTAAATAGAGTTTTAAAAAATATATTTATAATTAGATAGTGAAAAATACAAATACATCTCAAATTTAATACTATCCATTATAGTTAGAACTAAACTTGATAAACATAAAGTTAATCGATACTCATGGTGAGTTATATTTTTGTTTCGATAGTTTTGAAAGAGAAAAGTTACTGACTATAAAATATTAATCATACTATATTGATACTAAAATTTAGTTATTAATCAGTTATTATTTTTTTGGAGTGGCGGGATAGTATTTGTAAAGACATTTTAAAACTTAAGTCAGAATGAATTTGAGATGTATAAAGTGTGTGGAATAAGTAAGTAGCGGAGGGAGTCTTTGACTCTCCTTTATATATATTGTGGTAGTTATCTCATCTTATCTTATGTGACTAAGATAAAGGAGATATTTAAATTCAAATATCGGGTGAAAATATTAAAAGTTATTGATCTGTTTTTAGACCGTGAAGACAACCTTAGAATTGTCAAGTTCGGTAATCGTTCCGAAAAAGAACCCGAAGATCGGATCTAGAACAATATATATTTAGTACGTATGTTTTAAAAAAATTAATTATACTGCTATAAATTATTTTATTATAATAACTTTAACTATTTTAATGATTGATTATTTTATTAAAAAATAAATAAAAAATTATATAAATATATAAAATTATAAAAATTAATTTTTTGTGTTTATCGAATATTTTTTATAAACAAAATTTTATTCACATCAATAAAAATAAAAAAACTCAAGCCCATAGTTAAAAGCCAGATAAGTTACTAGTTAGCACCTTATAATTGATGATTAGGATGGGACATTATTCAAATTATGAATATATTTTATAAGAACTAGGAAACAATAATAATAATAATAATAAAAGGGAGGGAATATGCCAGCTGCAATGAGCAGAATATGGAGGCAAATTAGATTATTAGAGTAAGTTGGGGGTTATAGCCACCGTACAAAAAGGAGCACAACTCTTGTTTCCCATCTTCTTGGCTAAGAAAATTGGCTACTTGATTGCACTTCCTAACTACATCATGTGACACACACATTTTCAACATGATCAAAATTTGGAAACAAATAAAAAACCAACTTATCAAAATCTCTATAGTAACTTTACCCTTTCTCGTCTTTCTTTTCGTTCCACATATTTCATGTGATCCCAAACTGCACACGTCGTTTTAGTACAAAATCTTTAGTTTCAATCGTTTTTTCAGCTTCTTTAACCACTTAATGATATTTATAAATAAATTACTCTTATATAAGTCGTACGTAGAGATATAGAAAGTAGAAACTTTTTGTTGGTTTTGTAAAAATAAAATTAGAGTAATCCTCTAAATATGATTTTAAAAAATTTTCAATGAAACATTTTCGTTTTTGAAAAATTTTAGTAGATTTTATGTTTTTTAGTTTTTACACTGTAAAATAAATAAGTTTTTCTTTGTCATTTTAATCCGTTAAAAACTAATAAAATGATTTGACATCATTGTTAAGTAACTGAAATGTCTATAACAACTCAGGAGTATTCAGCCGATGAGAATAAGTCGTTATTTGACATCAAATCTAATAAATTTTGCTAGGAATGAGTGTGTCTGATTGAAAATTTTTTAGGAATTTATTTAATATATTATTCAGACATTTATTAATTATCTTTAATTTTGCATTTATAGTTGCTATTTAAGAGCCATTTTCTTAATAAATGATGAGATGAGTTGTATTTATATTGTCTATATATATATATGAAATGGAGATAATGTTTATTTTAGTCCATGAAATTAGTATGTAAGATGAATTATTTATCTAATTTCTAACTTTTTAAAATAACTAATTAAGTCTCTCACTTAGAACCCTGACTCAATAATCTGGAGCCAAAGTTTCATCTCACATCCAATAGTTTCAGACTGGCGTGGCCAGTTAAATGGCACCTTATGATACAATAATGGTTGTGGATACTTTTTTATGATTTTGCAAAAATGTTCAATTTGTATATTTAAAATTAAATTTTTGCTATTAGTATTATATTTATAAATATAATTTTAATTTATTAAAACTGTTCAGTCACAACCGACCAAATAATAAAAGCTACTTATAAATTCTAAAGAAAAACTATCCATGTTAGCTATAAAAAAATTCTAGTAAATTAGTACAAATTAGTCAATAATATGTGGAAAAATAGCGCAAATTAGTCATAGGAGTGTGGCTAAATAACCCGACATTAGTCACAAAGAAAGGTGTGGCTGAAAAATTTAACTTGCATAAATTAGTTATGGATAAATTGTAATAAAATTATATTTTTTTATTTAATTATTTTTATTTAACCACAACATCAAGTATGAATAATGATATATAAACAGTAACTCTTTAAAAATTTGATCTTTATAGTGTTTAAAACTGTGACTACTAATTTTAAAATCGTAAAAAATTGAAAATACAACCATTTAATTATCATATCCACAAATGTCGTTTTGTGTCCAATGCATGGTTGTTACATTTTTAAAGGATTTTAGTCATGGTTTTTTTTTTATGACTAAATCCTTTATTTCTTGTAGTATAGTTATACAGTGTTAGAATAATATTTAACTATTTTCACTACCACTACACTAATAATTATAAGACGAAAGTTTTGCTAAAATTAATGGGAATCACATTTGTAACTTCTGACATTTTAGATGAAAGTTTTTAAGTGCTGGTTTTACATATATAAAGAAAATAAATCTCAACCTTTTTTTTTTCTTTTTTGAACAATAAATGTGCATATCTCTTCGAATTTCTAAATGCGATTCAAATTGCTATTATTTGCTATGTTTCTAGAGACAAGTCTTTTTTCCTAAGATCTAATTCTTCTCGTTAATTATACTAGTAACTTTGCATCTAATACAATTTATCAATATGATTTGCATAAATAATTTATATCTAAATCACACGTAATTGATATGTGACTTTAAGTAAATTATAAGATTTTCTTTACTAACTATATATTATAAAAGAGAAAGTCTCAAGATCCAGCACTTTTATATATTTAATTATTAAAAAAAATATATATAATTTTATACTATTAAATATAATTTTATAATATTAAAATATTAATAAGAACTAATTAATGACTACAAATTATTAAATGTGCTAGTCCCTAATACTACTTGTTATGAAAAATTATGTTTGCCTGTATAGTAAGTAAGGTTTTTTTTTTTAATTTGAATCTTGAAAATAGTAAAACTCGTATTTAAAGAAAAACAATTAAAACTTTTCAAGCAATCAATCAATAAAATTTTTATAATCGAGTTTGGATATCAATTGTCAAAACTAAAAATGTATTAAAAATTGGTAGCCATAAAGTTCACCTTAACTACATATATATTGGTTTTAAGATGAAAAAGGAAAATATTTACCGTGACAACAATATAATGAATATATATATATATATATATTGGACCAAGTGACATTATTATTTTTATGCTTTAATCATTCTTTTTCTTTTTAGGCACAAATGGTTGTAGCCTTTTACCTTTGTTTAGCTGATATGAAGCAAGTACACGCAATAAAGGAAGTAATGAAAGGGGAACAAAAAGAGAATGCTTTATAAATGTTGCACCTTCTCATCAGCTTGAATCCACATATTTTCATAGAGAATTATGTTTTATTTTCTTTTATTTTAGAGTATATTTTAAATATCTTTAAGGAATATATATTCACAATCATTTATTTTTGAACTTGTGATGTAATTTTTAAATATATATCATATAAACTTATTTAAACGAGTATAAAAATGTTTAAAATAGATAATAATACTTTATAAAATATCAATGAATACGTAGCTTAATAAGTAAGTAAATAAGCGTGTCAACAAAAGCAAATCTGAGAGCTAAAATGTCTATTCAAAACTAAAACTTTTGTATAGAGAGTATTGCATGACAGGTTATCAGTTTTTAAGTACAAATTCTGTTAAAATTCGAAAGAAAAAAACTATGGTTTTATTCTATTCGAATAGTGTTAGAAGTGAGTCGAGTTAAACTGAACTAAACTAAATTTAAACTCAACTCACAAAAATTAAGTTTGGTTCACGATTCAATTTATTAACAATTAAATTTATTTCGTAAGTTCAAGTTCGACTCAACGAGATCTCACGAACTGGCTCGAGTTCACAAGCTGGCTCGAGTTCATGAGCTGATTCAAATAATAGGAACATAATCTATAATTTTATATCAATAAATTATAACTTATATATATTAAAAAATATTAAAAAAGATTAATTTTATACATTATTTATCTATTAATTATAGATCTTTTATATCCTACATCAAAATTACATATAAAAAATGATTATAAAATTTTAAATACCTAAGTAGCGTTTGTTTTGAGGTATTGGGACAGAAACTGAGAGATTGAGACTCAGTATTATGTTTGTTGGCTCAGAGACTGGTATTAAAATTTTAGTCTATGTCTCTAAAATTTCAGTATTTCAGTACCTTTAAAAAATAGAAACACAGGAGACTGAAATTTATAGAGACGGAGATTAAAACTTTAATAACATTTTATACCTAAACTATCATCATTTCAATTAATTAATTTTAATTTTATCCTTTGTGCAAATTAAATTAGAGCTTCATTCTTATTTCAATTTCTGTCTCCCAATTTGCATCAAACAGAATATTAAGATTTATTTCAGTCTTTGTCTCTTAGTCTCAACTTCTCAATCTTTCAATCTCTATCTTTCTACTAAACGCTACCTTAAGAACATTAATATATATGTAAAATTATATATTGTTATTATATATATATATATATATATTAAATTACTAATGAGTTGAATTTTTCCAAATTTAAGTTTGACTCATTTAATTTATGAGCTCAATTTCAATATCAAATTCGAGTCACTAATTCACAAATTTGCTTATTAAACTATTAACGAGTTGAATTTGAACGCTCCTCTTATTTTTAACCTTAAATATGATCTCTAATAATAATAATAATAATAATAATAATAATAATAATTTGTAATGCTATAAAATTGCCATGTCATGGTGCAGGTATTCAAAGCTCTTGAATATTTCAATATTGCGGCACTGCCCTTGAATAGAAGTAACTTCTTTGAAAACAATTGGAGGCCACCTGTGTTGACAAGTGGAACAAAAACAAAACAATCATCACCAAATAATAAGAATAATAGCAATAATTTATTTGTTTAATCATATAATTACCCTTTTGCGTGTAGGACTCCTATTTGGCTATAGAACGAGTTTGTGAATGAAAAAAAGTGTGCTCTTACAATTCGACAAAAACGCACACACTATCTAAGTCGCATACAGCTCAATATATTACTAATATTGAACCCCATAACTATACCCTTTTTACTAATTTCGGAAAACTTTATTAATATTAATGCACTTTGTTACAATAATGCTGAGTTTCAAAATGGCTTTATTTCCTTTTATATTGTACATGGTTTCAAACTTTCAATTCATCAGATATTTTACTAGGGCATTTTGGTCAATATATATAAAAAGAAAAAAAAGGAGAAAAAAAAGAAAAAGAAAACAAAGATATTAATTGTATGTAGTACTTGGTTACATGAACCGTGACCATTCATCTGGACACTTCTGGATTCTTGGTGCACGTAAGTGGACTTCTAACAAACAGCTTACAGCTAATAACAGCTCCACTTTTAATAACTTTAAATGTTATATGATGCCAAAATGGGGTATGTATGGTCATGTACCAATATATGGTCGGTTGTAGCGACAAATATGAGTTCGAGTCTTAGATGTGAATAATTAGTGACAGATTTTTAGTGACAATATGAGTTCCAGTTTTAATTGCTGTTGGATTTTTTAGTAACAGATATGGGTTCGAGTCTTAAATATGAATAATAAGTGTTGGATTTTTATAAGATAAGATGCTAATTTGTTTCAGACAGGAAAATTTTTTATTAATGATAAGGGTAATTTTTTTTTGTAATGGTTAATGTTCAACATCTAAATATTACTGCCTCAATATATGTCCTATTCTCTTTTATTTGCTCATATGTTATCATTTTACTGTAATAATTTTCTTCATTTAATATTCATTCATTATCATTTAATACTTCTATGCATTACTTGTAATATATTTGATTATGTTATGTACTAAGTATTTAGTAATACCTTTAAATTAGTATAAACATCACTTTAAACACTTTCGAAATTAAGAGTTTTTAATCTGGAGCTATATTACATAAATAATTTTTTTTTTTACTTATAAGTCTTACAAGTTAGAACAAATTTAACAAAAATTACATTTATCTACCACAGCGTGATAACACGCGCATCACTAAGCGTTTACAAAGTGCGCTTTCACTGACTATTATGAAAAACGCTTCTTCTTTTTCACGTTCTTCCTTCTCCTCCCCATTTTCCTTCTTCTTCTCTTTTTTTGTGTTTTTCCTACTTTTTCTTCGTGTGTTTCATCTTTATCAGTTTTTTTATTATTGTTATTGTTGCTGCATTTTTTCCCTCCTCCTCTTTCTATTGATTTTGCAATATTGTGTATTTTTTTTTCTTTGTTTGGTTTTTTTTTCCTAAGAAGAATTATAAGAAAATAAAATAAGATGATGAAGAAGAAGCTGTAGAAGACGAAGAGGAGGAAGAGGAAGGGTTTTGAATTATGCAGAATTTATCAGAATAAAAATACACCCAAAAATTCTTAAAATACACCCAAATATCTTTGTGTTATACCTAAATATCTTCGCGTTACACCCAAATTTGCTGCAAATACAAAAAAATATTTTCTCTAATGCTGTATTTTTTTCTTCTTCTTCTTTTCCTTATTTCTTTTTTTCTTTTAGTTAAATGAATGTAAGTTCATCCTATTTTAAGTAATTTTGCAGCATTATGTATTTTTTCTTCTTTTTTGTTTGATTTTTTTATTTTTATTCTTGTTAAGAGAGTAAAACAAGAATAAACTTGAGAAGGTAAAATAAAAAAAGAAAAAGATGAATAAAAAAAAGAAGAAGATGGTGATGATGATAAAAAAAGAGTAGAAGATGAGGAGGAGGAAGAGGAAGAGTTTTGAATTATAAAGAATTATCAGAATAAAAATACACCCAAATATCTTTGTGTTACACCTAAATATCTTCGTGCTACACCCAAATTTACTGCAGAAAAATATTTTCTCTAATGCTATAATTTTTTCTTCTGAATTGAACCACACTTTAGCCACTTGATTGGATTAAAAACAATAATCAATTTTGTTCTGGTTCAATTGATAATCTGAACCTAAATTATTTGTTATCTTCAATAACGAGATAACTGATGATGGAGGAGAAAGAGAAAAAAAAGAAAAGAAGAAATTCTAATGAAAAAAAGAAGGAAGAGGAAGAGGTGGTGTTGATGATGATGATAACGGGAGAGAAAAATTACGAAAAAAAAGAAGAAGAAGCACAAAAAAATATAGAAAAAACATAAAAATACGTGAATATAAATTACTTGTATGACTTATATAAGAAAACGCTTGTACGTGGAGAATAACTCTTTAATCTATGGTTTCTGTTAAAACTTGAAACAACTTTGTTTAACAATTAATACTTCTTACAATTATTAATGTTCTTTACTTTTATTACATATATTTCACTGTTGAAAGTTACTTTAATGACATTCTCTTAACCTTTCAGATACTCATTTAATCATATATAATTAGATTTTATGTATTTTTCTATAATTAAGTTATTATATTTGTTATTTTAAATTTTGCAACCCACCAGTTTTTTTTTTTTAATTTATAGGTTAGTATACAATAATCTCATCATATTTAAATTTTTTTAGTAAAAACCAAAAATTAAAATTGCCATTACTCACACACAAATTAGAGGAAAATAAAGACAAATTGAAAAATAATTAGAATTTCTTTTAAACCTATATATATATGTTTCTGTTAAAAATAACGTAGCGCATATTTGTACATGGAGGAAGTAAAATATATACTATATATGTAGTATAAAATAAACGAGAAATTAATTAACCACATGTTTTGTATCTTTCACTATTTTAGTCTTTGTTCAACTTTTGTGACCATACTAAAGTATATAGCTTAGTAAGTAAAAAAGATAAAATAGAATAATTCTTCGTATGCATTATTTCAATTAAGAATAATGGTAATGTGATCATGATTCACGAGGCAGGCTATAATGATATGCTTTTATGTGTTGAATGTTATTTTAATTCTTGTGAGAAACACACTTAGACACCCCACTACCCCATTGGAAGCTTCCTCATTTTGGTTATTTTAATTTCATCTTTTTAACATTGGAAGTGTAAATGTTCTTAAATTAAATATTACTCCTTTAGTTATCCTAGAGATTTTGAAAAATCTTCAATTTGTTTCCTTGAAAGGGCATAGGCATGTGCTTACTGCTTAGTTAGCCAGAACGAAATTCTAATAAGTAAATATTTACATTCTAAAAGCATTTTTTTTTTCAAAAGTAGAATATAATATTATTGATTGAAAGATTAAGCAACAAATAAAATTGGTCCAACTTTTTCTTCATACTAATATAGTATCTAACATTTATTATCAATAACTAATCTAGATTAAAAAAAATTATGACTCCTTTTAATTAGTAAATATAAGTATTTTTCCTATCATCAAATTTTAATTCAAAATGACAAAATTAGTCAAAAGCGAGCAAAATTATCAATTACTTAATTAATTATTAAGTGTTAGTAGAGTAGTTTCTTTTTTGTTTTTTTAGTTTCATTATTCGGACCAAGATATCTATTAAATATATAACTATTCAAAATCAATTTGGATTGACTTAATTATCAACTCACTCATTACTTTAAACGAATATTGAAAGTTTAAAATGATATAACTAACTAAAAAAATTAAATTCTAGTTAGTGGCCCACAACATACTTCTAACAAATGTAGAACAGATATTATAAGAAAAATATTAAAAATTGTCGAATTTTGTCGATAGTCTATTTATTATCGAATTTAACAACGAAATAAATTCGACGGTATAAATTTCGTCGATAACTATTTATTGTTAAATTTTTTTGTCCGCTAATAATTATCGGCTAATTTAACGATGGATATAAACCTTTAATTACAAAATTCTAAAGTTCATTACTATCAATTTTTTTTTTCAGTATATCCGACGGTAATATATTATTTATTTTAATAATTAAATAAATAGTTACCGATAAATTTAATCGACAATAAATCCGGTGGTAAACTTAAATTTTAATTTTTAAAAAAAATTTATTTAAAAATTCAATATATAATTTGAAATATTTAACTCTAATAATTTCTAAACTAACAATTTAATAATTTTTAGTTGAAAATCTACAAATAAGTTTAAATATCAAAGTTTATTATTAAAACAAAAAAATAATTCAATTAATAAGTAGGAAAATCATATTTAAAATGCACCAAACCCTCAATTACAAAAATTGAACAATATTAAATTAGAAATCGAAAGAATAATATTGATGAGTATTAGAGATTAGGCTATACTAATACTATTATATTACATAAATAATCAACCATACCAAACTATTTATGATATTAAAAATTAACTAATTTATCGTCCACAACATCAACCATACATTATCATAAATTAAGTCAATACAATAGCCAAATCAAACACTAATTTATAACCAATAAAAATTTTATTATCAACTATTATTAATATTAATCATCTGAGAAATTTCTAAAAGTTAACAAATAAATAATTTTTTTAGTTGCCCAAGACTCAGTCCTGATTCTTCTATTAAGTTTGATGGAACTTAAAATAAAAAATTTACACTGTCATCATTAACATTCAGTTATAAATTCACAAATCATACATGAACCAAAACTAAACAAACACCAAAAGCACCCGGACCATAAAAACTTTGCAGATTTATCGACTAAATCTAAAATTCAAAACATCAGCCAAATACAACTATATACAAAATCAATCAACCAGTCATATCAAACATTAATTGACATTCAGTCATCATTAAACCAAAAGTATGATTTAAATCAGAAACATAACTTAAATCAATAATTAACTCGGATAATAAATAAGTTAAAATTAACTCTGATAATTAACAACAATCAATTAATTAACTCAAAAAATAATTAACTCAGATAATAATAAACTTGAAAAATTAATAACAATAATAATAATAAGTCAATAATTAATTCAGAAAATAAGCAAGTTAATATTAACTCAGACAATTAACAACAATGAACTAATTAAGAACAGAAATTAGAACAATGCAGTTAGAGATATTACATTTGTAGAACAATAAATAAAAATCAGAATAATAAATACAAAATCATCAAAATAAAATTCAAAACCAAAATCATAAACAAAATTTCAAATATAAAATAATAAAAATAGAATTTTAAAAAATTCTAAATCAAAATAGAATTAAAAATTCAAAATCTAAACTAATACATGAACTAAATCTAAAAAAAAACAGTTAAATCTCTAATACAAATATCCTAATTACAAATTTTATAATACATAGCAATTTAAAATTAGATAAATTAGGGTTTAGAATTTTTTTAAATAAATTAAAAAAATAATATGAACAAGAAGAAGGACAACATACCTGGAGGAAAGAAAGAGGCAGCTCCAATGACACAAGGACCAACGGCAACAATGATGGCAGCGGGTAGTGGTGGAGCGACAAAAACGGCGACGATAGAGTGACCAACGCAATGTAAGGAGTCCAAGCAGTTTTTGAACACTATTGATGGTGACCGACAGTGGTGGAGAGACTACCGGAGGTGGTTTGTGGGGAGAGAGAAGGAGGGAGAGAAAGAGAAAGGAGAAGGTTAGAAAGAGAGGGAGTAGTTCAGAAATAATGAGGGGGAGAAGGTTCTCGAATTTAGGACACGATTACTGTCGGATTTACCAACGGATAAATTCAATGGTAATGCTTTGCGAATGACCAAAACACAGCGTTTCACTAATTCAGATTACCATCGGATTTATCTGCCGGTAAATCCGACGGTAATGACCGTGCCAAATTTTTTTTTCTCTTCAATTATTTTCGGCGACTTTATCGTCGGAAAGCCAAATCTGATGGCAAATTTTTTACCCGACAAATTTATTGTCAAATTCGCAGGTAAATCCGTCGATAAACCCACCGCTAACATTCAACATTAAATTTGACGATATTCATCATTTTTCTTTTAGTGGGAGAAGAAGACATATATCTAATTATGCTCAATTCCCAGTTTGCAATGCAGCGGATGAAGACATTCTCCACATTCTTTAAGATTGTCCGTTTGCCAAAGCACTTTAAAACTTCTTCAAGGCTCACAACATTATTACGAATTTCTTCAACCTGACTATTAGAAATTGGCTCTTTGCCAATTATATAATACAATCGATTAGTCCTGTATCTTTGGAGTAGCAAGCTCATCTCTTTTGTTCTTCCATGATAAACATATTTTTGAAGGTAAGAGGATGTACTCAACAACAGTTTTTGAAATTATTAAAATTCCGTGAAAAAGAGATGTTGGGTGTCATGAGAAAAAGCTCCCAATTAAAGAGGAATCATACTGTAGTTATAAGCATGATAAAATGATATTCCTCTGTAAAGAATTGCATGAAATTGAATTCTTTTTCAATGGAGAAAATAATGTTTCGCAACTACCTTGGCAGATTTGTTATTGGCTTCTCGCAATTTAGGTATCTGTTCCATCACACAAGCTGAGCTTTAGAGCGTTGTGAAGAGTCTATAAATTGCAATAACAAATCAATTCTCTCATGTTCTCATCGAGTCTGATTCGGCTACGACTATTAATTTTATAAGAAATGATTGTACTAATTCTCATATTTATAAATCTCTCTTTGATGATATAAAATTATTAAGTAGCCACATTCGTAAAGTTGAATAAAAGCATATTCTAAAAAAGCTAATATCATAGCTGACATTCTTACTAAGAAAGGACAACATCTTTTTTTTTTTGTTTTCATCTCTTTCATGTTTCGGCTCTTGACATTAAGAATTTTCTTCTTTTAGATAATTATGGTTTTCAAAAACCGAAAAGTTTTTGTTAATTTTTTTTTGTGTTTTTTTGGAATTTTTGAATCTCTTATTTATCCTAAAAAAAAACTCAATTTAAAAATTTTTTATTAAAAAAAATCGAAAGATATGATATCAAATATTTAACATTATGATTAAAAATGATGAATCCATCTCGTTCAACTAACCTATTTCTCAAATCATATAGTATTTTTCATTTGATCTCACATCTCAATTACATATAAAAATAGAAAGAAAAAAAAAAAGAGAAAGAGAAAGAGAAAGAGAAAGGTCCCATTTTTAAAGATGGAGTAGTTGTAGACTTGTAGTAGAAATACATGCATAATTTCTCTATGGCTGTTAACCTTTGGAATGTCGGTTTCAAATTAATTAAATCTCTTAAAATTTCTCAAACGAGAATTCAGCTTTGCTTTCTTCCATCTTATTATTGTACATTATTTGCTTCTATTTAGTTTGACGAGTGTAAACCATTTTTAACAAAGAGTGTAATTTATGATCATAGATGATTAAGATGTCTTATTAGTTCAGATTGGAATCATGGGAATTTGCGCCCACAGATACAAAATTTACTGTGAATGAGGGTCAAGATTTCATCAAGTGATCCATAGTTTCAATATTTTCGGTAAATTATGTTTTTGAAAAATAATCTGGAGTCATAACTTTCTTTTTGGGTATTATTTAATTTTTAAATAAAAAAGTTTTAATTTTTTTCGTGTTTCAAAAATTAACATATATTTGAATTTTTATTAGATAATCAGAAGGATAAATTAGGACTTCTAATTATTATTCTACATTTTTTGTTCCTAATATTTTTAAAGTTTTTTAAAATTATTTTTAATTTTTAATTTGATTCAAATTTAGTATTAATGTTTGAAATTTACTCTTAATATTTGAAAAAAATGCTATGTGTGTATTAAAAATGAGTTATTATGTATTTGTGTATAAATATATATAGTGTTTAACTTATATATTTTATATTTTAATATGTATTTTATATGAGTGACTAATTTAATAACTAATTTTTAATATATACACAGCATAATTGATATTTGAAATAACTTCAATATAATTTAAAACTTTTGAATGAAATTGAATATTATAGATAATTTTAAAATAACTTGATTCAAAATTAATATTTATGTTTAAAATTTACCCTTAATGTTTAAACTAATCTTTTAAATAATTTCAAAGGTTAAGAAATGAAATTAGACTAAATTAAATTAAACATCATAAATAATTTAAAAAAAATTCTAAAACATTATCGGAAAAATACCTTTGCTGAGATTTTTGTTCAGGACAGTGTATATCTCTTTCTAGATTTTTGCAATTACAATGGAAAATAGAAAATGAAAAATGGAATCACGATATTTTCAAATTTTTTAGTGTAGTGCAAATTATGGATTTTCATATAGAAAAAATTGCATGTTTATGAAATAACCTATTTGTAAATTATAAAACATATTCTCAAAAGATTTTGGTATTGACAAAATTATTTTAAAAAATCAAATATTTTTGTTATAATTTTAAATTTTTTAGGGCATTTTGGTTCAATTTTTCAAGAGTGTTTTGTTAGCATTTAAACTTTATTAAAGGACGATATTTTTCGAAGTTTTATTATTGATAAATATTTTTTATGTCTTAAAATAATATTAAAATAAAGATTAATTTTCAGTGAATATATTTAATTAATATTTATATATCATTAATTAAATACATATAGTATATAAATTAAAAAAAAAACACTGCAAAGTTCCAAAAGAAAAGGGTTTATATCTATCATTTGTATAAATAATCTGATCAACCTTGATCTATCTGTGCAAGAAGTCCCACAATGTAGTCCACACACGTATACCTTAAGAAAAGCCAAAATAACAATAATAATAATGACAACATTAACAGTTGTAGCAATTATCCAATATAATCCCCATCAAGCATAATAATTTGATGTCAGTATCTTTGAATTGCATAATTATCTTTGACAATTTTAGATTAATCCTTCTATGATTGAGGAGAGGGATTTCAAATTAAATTACAATAGTAGATATATAAATAATTTTGTATATCTGTAGAAGCTAGATTAGATAGATAGATGGCATGCATAACATAGTTATCAATCAATTATTGAGAGAGATCTTTAACATTTGAAATACCTCTGCCATCTTGACCTTATAATAATAGTGCAGCAATATATAGTTATATCTATCCCCAGTTTCCAAAACAAATTAATAATAGGTCCATGAATGGCTTTAATTTCCTTCCATCTATAGAATATATGGTGCAAACAAAACTGCCTTGAAAATAATAAAAATTAATTATTCAAAGCCTAAGCTTTGGAGTAGTTGAAGACTTGGACCCCTTTGACAGGTCATGTGTTTGTTTATTGCATAAATAAATACAAAGAGGCTGTGCCGTCAATAATTAAGTGAAAATGACCATCCCCTATTTTAGATCTTGGCACGTCTGCTTCCTACTATTTTATTCATTTCTCTTATTATTAATTATTATTACCAACAAAATTTGGCACAATTCATAAATACTACTTGTTTGGTTTTTTTTTTTCTTTATGAATCAGGTCATTTTTAAATTTTGTTGGCCTCGGTAATTTTAGGAAAATAATAAAAAATTAATTTAAATAATCTAAATTTATTTTAGTGATAATTAATAAATATTAAATAAATTAAGTTTAGATTATATAGACTAATTTTTTATTGTCTTTCAAATATTATTATAGTACTATATATTGTCATAGCTAATTAAGTTGGGTTGGTTTAGTGATTAGTTCACTAATTCGCTTAAATAAATTTTAGAGAATCAAATCTCACCTTGTGCATACAACAACTTATTGGCTAATGACAAATCCTTAAATAAAACTTTGATTCACGATAAATTAATCTTTACTTATTGAATTAGAAGATACCGTAAAAAATAAATATATTGTCATAGCTAACGTTTTTGACTTTGTCATGATACTTTTTTTTCAAAAGGATGCGAGAAGATTTTTTTTGTTTACATAATATGAGAAAATAATATCGATAGTTACATATCTAATATTTTTTCTTAATTAAGAGCTTTTTTTTTAATTTGTTTAAATTTTTATGTATAATTTTTTTTATTTGTCATATAATTTTTTTTAATTAATCAAGAATCGAATTTTAAGACCAAATTCAAAACTTTCCGAATATAAAATTTTAATATTATATTATGATATAATTTTTAAAAAAAATTAAACTGATAAAAAAAATAACATGAATAATTATCACGATAACAGACTTAATATATGATGATACGTGGTTATCTAGAAGCTAAGTCAGGCATATTAAATAGTTTAAACTATAAAAATTAAATAAATAAAATAAAATAAAGTTAAGCTCCCACTAATAACTATAATTTTATGTCTTAATAATAAACGTTTATCCTGCAAGTTGAATATGTATAAAGAAAATAACCATCCGATACCAAGGATAACCATCCGGATACCAAGGATAATAAACATCTCAATAAAAAATTAAACTGATTTTAGAGTTTACCAAAGATCGAACTCTTGACCTTTTGAATCTAGAACTCTAATACTATATCTGAAACCACTCATCCCAAAAGCATAACCTGACAAGATAATGTAACACTAATAGTCATATCTCTAATGCTTCTTAAACCTCCATTGTACACATTATACGCTTAGGCCATTGGCTCCCTATACTTTCTCTTTTAGAAATTATTATATATACTAAGTAGATACATTTTTTATAATTTTTAATCTTTAATTGATAATACATCTTACCTCTTACAAATATAACAAATTAAACGAGTGCATACCAAAGTACAATGGAAACAATATTATTGTATTTTTTTATAAAAAATTATTTTAATCCCTAACGTTTTAATTAAGTCTTAATTTTATTATTAATATTTTGAAACGTCATTCTAAAACGTTTCAATTTATTTTTTTTGATCTAGTCAAAATTAAATTTGTTTTCTAATATATTATTATTATTATTATTATCATTATTATTATTATTATTTTTCTATTACTTTTTAACTTTTAAATCACTACCACTACTATTATTAAAAAAATATATTTTTAAAAAAAAATTAGTTCTGCTAAAAAAATTAAAACAAAACAAAATAAATGCTTAAGATAAAAATAAAATATTTTAAATATAAAAAATAAAATTAAAATTTAATCCAAACATACATAAAAAATTAAAATAATATTTTATTTTTTTATTTTTAATTCTTTGGGAGCAAATAATTGGAACCAAAGATTGCATGGCAGGGAAAAGTACAACTCAAGGAGATGAAAAGAGCTGTAAAAGAGGGGAAGAAATTGAAAGGAAAAAAAATATAATAAAAAAATATTAGAGGATGGTAGACAATTACTCTTGTTTAGTGATTCTTTCTGTGTCACTGAATCCTTAAAATATTGAGGGGATAGTTACGTATTTGTCAAAACCTTAGCAAATTGTGTGGGTTTTGTGGGCTATGTTGTGTGTCTTTTGAAAGCTCCATTTCCTTCAATAATTCCAACCACCTGGGCTGGCTGTGATTGTGACAATTTCTTTTATTTTTTCTTTTTCATTATTTTTAATTTTTTTAATCATTATTGTTGTTAATAAAGTACGTTATTAATCATGCTAAGTATAAGTGCAACATATTCATTTGTTGCATGCTAGCTTTAATTAGTACTACTACTTTTTAGCAGCCTAGCTACTTGACTGTTAAAATATTAATAAATTATTTAAATAATTATTGAATGTGAACTTGATAAAATAATTTTGTATTGTGCAATTGATGTCACTCATAAGAAATTTTTGTTACACTCAAATTCAGCCTATGTGTAAATACTTCATATTATTTTAGATATTTATATATATACAAGTGTAAATACGTTGACATATGTTCCTGTTTAGACCATAGATTCTCTATTTTGTTACACTAATAATAATATAATTAGGGTTTAACTTTTACGTCTGTCTGTATAGGTATAAAATATTTTATACAAATTCTTATTTAATTTATATATAATTATCTTTTAAAAATAACTATTTTTTCATTTATTATTTATATTGTCAGTTTTAAAAAATTTTAATTAAATACAATAATTATGAATATATTAATTTTAAAATCAATTATATATAAGTGATTTTATGACGGCCATGATTATAGTGACTATATTAGTTATAAAACTTTGATAATATTTAAAAATATAGCTAAAATAAAGGTGACTTTTTATTTAGCAATACTTTTAAATTTGATAAAAAAATTTTAAAATAAAAGTATTATTTAAAAATAAAAAAGATCATATTAATTTTTTACTATGTTTCAAATATTATCAAAATTTTATAATCATTATTAAAATAGAGATAGCTGAAATTTTGCGTAAAATAAAAAATAATTCCGTTATGTTACCAACAGTATTTCTGTCAACTTTTGTTTATAACTGTATTTAATAAAAATGTCTTTATAGATGTGTCTAATAAAAATATCTTTTTTTATAGTTTTATCTAATGGAAGTGTCTTTATAGATATATTTTTTAGATGTAATTTTTTTATACATGTGTTTAAAATATAATAATTAATTATTATTGACAATAAGTTGACAGATAATATATTGGTATCTTATTTTTTTTAATAAAAAAATAAATTAAACATACAAAACACAAAATAATAAAATCGTCAAATTTAATATAAATTTTATAAAATTGATCCACTTATTTATAATCGTAATATTAAAAAATTTTGAGAATTTCATCATAAATATGACTAATTATAGCTAGGTACTATAGAATACACCTTATAATATATATAATATGGTTATAATTGGAGTGTGTGTTGAGGCTCCATTATGTGATTTGTTGTAGAAAGAAAGGTAAGAGGGAAAAGGGGGTTTGGCACTTTGTCCTAAGTAGGTGAAGTTTGGTTGACTAAGAAAGCAACAACATGTGATGTGGAAAGCAATTATAATATAGTCACAGAAAATGCCATAACACAACAATATTTTACTTTTACTTTGGCTTTCAGCATCTGGGAACTTCTTGGATTTCAAAGATCACACCTAATGCATTTGATTCTGTGGATCATTTTTGTTTTCACTTTCTTCTTCAGAGTTCCGCCTAATTAAGAAACCTCCCCACTCCTCCTCTTAATTCAGGATTGGATTATTTAACATTATTGTAAAAGATAAAAAAAAGTAATTTGTTTATTTATTTTTATAAATTGATTTATATTTAATATTTTAAAAGATAAATGACTAACTTGTAAAATTTAGTTTATTAAGAACTAGTTTCTTTGATACAAATTGTAGTAGGCCAACCTAAAATCCCATTCATTGTTTTTCTTTTTCTTTTTTTTTTAAGTTTTTGAAGTTAAAATTGCTCAACCAACATTCTAGCCAATATTCAATATAAGAAAAAAAAATTTAAAACCTTCAAAAATAAGAACATCTGAAACTCGATTAGAAGAAACATCTAAAATTTAAATTAAAAAAAAAAACTCATCTTTAATGAATTTTATATTGAT
The DNA here is from genome assembly GCF_003086295.3 of Arachis hypogaea. Classification (NCBI taxonomy): domain Eukaryota; kingdom Viridiplantae; phylum Streptophyta; class Magnoliopsida; order Fabales; family Fabaceae; genus Arachis; species Arachis hypogaea. Next base: position 73,285,843 of record NC_092037.1, read on the forward strand.
TTGTTTAATAACTTGTTATATTGTTAGTTGAAATTGGTTGCTATAGTATTGATTTTTTAGCATTATTATTTTTTTAATCAGCGATATCGATTTCGAGAATTTTAGTATTAAATAATAGGGTAATAAGAGGTATGTCTTTAATGAAAATTTTTAATATTTGAAGAAAATTGTTTTATTATTATACCATTCATGTCTATTTTAACCTTTGGAAGAGTTGATTTTTGACCTGGTATTTAAACTCTTTACAATAAACAAAAGTTTAGAATTTGATATCATTCATGTTATGTTCTTCTAAATAAAAATATAATTTCACTAAAAATTATGAGTCTTGATATTATTTACGCTTCAAATTTAAAACCACTCTTACCCCAAAAAAAAAAAAAAGGTTGTAGGTCCTCTTAACTATAAGCATTTAAAAGCGATAATTTAATTTCATTAATTATGTTTAGTACACAAATACTTGTAATAATTTCAAGAAAAAGAAGAAATAATCTGTTTCATAGGAAATTAAATCACTGAATATGTATGGCACAGATAAAAAACGAACAAAATCTTTAAAACGATGTTAAATGCTTACAATTTTTGAATTCAAACGCGACCAAAATCCAAATGCAGTAGGTATCATGCAAGTATAGACAATGTAAAGAACAATTATAGAGAAACCAAAACAAAAAACAAAATAAAGTTGCACTTTTATTTGTTTTGCACTGTAAATAGTAGTTTTCAACAGCATCAACATAAATAGAATATAGATTAATATAACTACTTGACGTAGAGAGCACTTTCAACCGTGCTCATTGCTTGCCAAGCCAAACTAAAAGCGACACTTTACAATTTTATATAAATATAATATCAATTTAGGATCTTATTTATATATATTGTTATTATAAAAATAATAATATATTATAAGATTTCTTTTATATATAGTGTCCATAAGTAAAGTGCATTGATGTTATTCACTAGTTATTTTGAAAAAAGTCTATATGGTTTGTTGATAAAAAAAGTCTATATAGTTATTTATTAGAGATAGGAAAATGGGCCAATTTATAAATTAATTTATTAAATTTGTCAAAAAAAAGGTGGAATAGACCAAGATTTTAAGTTGTTAAATTAAAAAATCTGGCCAAATGTATACTACTCAAGCAGCATATTTTGGCAGGATAGGACGAGCGGGTTGGCCCACTGGCCACGGATCTACTTGAAAATTTTTTTATACCAAAGTGAAGTGCGAATTATAGGAATATATACGAAAATTAAAAAAAATTAAGATTTTCAGACACATTTTTTTTTTTACTTTTTACTTCTTTTTACTCTTTTTCCGTTGTTTTTTCTGTTATTTTTATTTATTTTATTTTTTTATTTTATATTATTCACTCATATATATGCTCAAAATTATGTAACGAGTCTATTATTCTTATGACAGTTATTTGTTTTATTTTTTTAAATAAAATATGTTTTTTTTATTTGTAATGTTTTTAATATTTTATAAAAATATTCTTAATATTTAATTTGATTCAATTTTATCCTTTATCTTTTGAAATAAATTTCAATTTTACTTTTATCATTAATTTTTTTAACGATCAAACGTTAGTCAAATTCTTTTTTTTTTTAATTTTATTCATACCGCTCTCCACTACTACTTTTTGTCTCCTCTCCCATCTCTCGTAAAACATACTGCTATTATTCTTCACCACCTCTATTACCATTCTTAACATTCGCAATCACTACTCCTCTCAAACCACATCGCTGCCACCATCATCAACAATAATAACAACACCACTTTTTCAAACCCACAACTCAAATTAGACCGTTGCCACCCCCATAACACCACTATCACCATTTTTTTTAATCATCAGCACCACTAATAACAACAACCTCCGCCCCAATGCCACCATTTTATTATTAACATCATCTCTCTCAATCAACAATAGCAACTATTAAATTTTTAATTTAAAAATTATTCAAACAAAATTTGTGAAAAAAAAGAGAAAGAGAGACATAGACAGAGATAACGATGGAGAAAAGAGGCGCAACAATAACTAAAGCAAGTCTTAAAACAACTGCCCTCGCCGAACTTAAGATAGAGACGAGTAAGAGTAAAGGAGGACAAATACGTAGAAAAAAGTGATGGAGGAGAGAAGGCAAAGAAAATGAAAGCAAAAGAAGAATAAGGTAGAGCAAAAATTTATGGATAAGAGAGGAGGTGAAAATGATGGTGAGGAAGAAGAAATAGAGAGGAAGTGCAGAGGGAAAAACAGAAGAAGATGGTAAAAGTGAGTAAATTAAAAAAATCTAAGTAGTCAAGTAAAAGTAAAGGTTGGGACGTTGGGTAAATTTGGAGAAAGAAAAAGTGATATTAGGATTAGAACTAGCGCATGACTCGTGCTTAGCATAGAAAATGCTAAACTAAAACACTGCTTTAATTTACTATAGTATAGAACACATTTTAATCACAAAAACATATACAATTTTGCTGAATTTCTCTTTAACACATGTTATATACAATTGCACATTTAACACATAGACAACAAATTAAATGAACCATGATCTCCACTTAAAAATGGCAATAAATATTGAGTACCAACAAAAACTACTAAAAAAAACATAATACTAAAAAAAACGAACACTCAAAATTAAAGATCCCATGTAATTAGTGATTCATACAAAATTTTATTTTGAGAGAATAACTATGTGGTTTTGTAACAGAGAGGTAGAAAAAAGTATAACATTTGTGACAAAAAATAATATATTATAGTATAAATATGATATTTAGATTATACTAGAACGTAACATTTAATTTGATGATGAGCTGAAGTAAAGGCTAAAATTTACATAAGATTTATATGTTGCAAATTCATAATAGCCCAGATAGAAATATATTTAAACTAACGACGGAGTATAGCAATACTCATTACCGTCCCATCCTTAGAAGATACACTAAACCTAAAAATACTGCTACCTTTTAATTTACTTTTCGTGCAATATCTGGACCAATCCTTAGTAATAAATACTCCATTATGCCTCTCAGAATGCCATATAAATTTCATCATGCAAAATAAATTACAATGTTGTTTAACCTTGACCTTATTAAGCTTAGATGGAGAAGTTTTCATTGCAAACTTTACTGGCAACAACAAATTAGATATAAAGGAAAAAGTAAGACTTAAAACATTCATAGAGAAAAAAATTGTATTGGACCAAATTTTAAGTTTGTTATGTTGGTCAGAATACATACCATTGTATAGCGATTAGCTTGGTAGCGTGTTACAATTTTAACAATAGAATAAACCAAAGTAGTTGGATTTGATGGAGTTGAAGAAAAGAGGTTACCTGAGTGAAGATTCGAATTATTGTTTGCAACCGTTACTTCCAACTGATCCAATGTAGCATACATGCCTTCTAAAGATATAACATTATTCTGGGCTACTACTTCTACAGATAGAATAAATTGAGAAATGTTTACATTATCTTGAGTTTTGGCTACATCCTACTGCTTGTGGAAATCACCTAAAAAATAATTCATATCACCTATGAAAAATTTTAAAGACTACATGACTGACATATTACTCTGAATAATGATAGGAAGTTCCTTGCACACTGTTGATGGCATAATAGAAACGATTTCATAATGATTTCAGGAGACAGGTTGATTATATGAAGGAATGTATAGACCAGTATCACATAATGAAACACATGTCCACTTACATGAATATTGAGATCATTAAAGTTATAGTTATTTTTGTCCAATAAAGACTTCAAAAGAACTATGTAGTTGAAAACTACATGCATGTTGTGGTCGAATGCTTGATCAATAAGAAATTTGTCACGACCAATATATTTCACTTTCAGAATGATCAAGACGATATTTCTCCAAAAGTTGTTTATATCCTCGAACGATTATGGTAGTACGATTCCCCTTTTAAATAGTTATGTCTATATCATCACCATTAGCGTCAACAAAAATCAAAGAGTTGGAGATAATGTCTTGAAAGCTCTTACAAAAAAGTAAAAGAATTTTTTCAATTTCCTGAATATACATGATAAAAGTTATATATATATATATTATAACTTTAGGATGATGACAGAAATATTTTTAAAAGAGTTAAACACTCTTCAATACGAACAAATAATTTATAGATTTATAGATTTAAAGATATGGACTAAGAAATAGTATATTACCATATCAAGATTGATCTCAAGAAAGAAAGAAAGAGCCTTAAAATAGTTATCATATATACATCATAAGAAAGTCAGGGAGAGTGAATGAACTTTTGAATAAAAAAAAAGAATTATAAAAGATAATACTCTTCTAGTAGATAATAGATGTTTTAAAGGATGAAACCATGATAACAATAATTTATGGTATTAATGACATATGATTGCATTTAATAAAAAAAGTGTAGTAGACTAATAATGGCCTTTGTATGAGACAATGGCCAATAGCTGAAAAATAAAATCGCGTGGTATTAATGACATATGATTGCATTTAATAAAAAAAGTGTAGTAGACTAGTAGTGGCCTTTGTAGGAGACAATAGCTAATAGCCGAAAAATAAAATCGCACAGGACATAAAAAAATTGATATATCAAAGAGGAGAAACGGTATAGTATGAATATACGTAGAAGGGATATATAGCATAAATGGGGATATTAATTGATATCAAGCATGTTGCAGAGTACATGATTGGTTTAGAATGAAAAAGGTAGGTTGCAAGTAACAGAGGCTGGTAGAGTGTGTAGGTAATGATTATGAAGTGTATCATAAATGATAGTTATCATGCGTCTTTAAATGCAACTTGAAAAAGTTAGGCTTCCTTTTACTCTGAAGATACAACTGCAAACAAAGTAATGTACGATAGAAAATGGAATGAAACATGAAATGAGTTATTGAAATATCATGAGGGAGCACAAATGTACTGTACTCTTAAGGAACATAAAAAATATGCAACCCTTATGGTCTCTTGTTGAAGACATGTTAAATTTCTTCTACTGAAATTTTTGAATGAAATATTGATAACTATGACATGTAAAAGTTCATCATGAAGACATAAAAGAAAAAAAAAATTAACACAACCAAATTTAAAAATAAAAAATTATAATATATGAACTGAATGAGAGTTATATTACCGTGTTAGAATAAATTTTAAGGAAGAATGAAGGTGATTCGAAATAGTTGTCATACATCCTTGGCATAATGAGGATAGTAAAAAAGGATATGAATCAAATAGAGGATGAAAAAATGATATGCCTATGGTAAAAATGGTATTTCTAAGGAATGTATGCATATGTATTGGCTAATTTATGAAAGATAACAAACTATTATTATATTAATGGCATATGAGGACATTAAATTATAAAGTGGCAGAGCAATAATTTTTTTTATAGAAGTGAAAACTGATATTGCACCGTATATCATGCGATTACGGTGATCGAAAGGAGAGAAAATGGTACATCATGCAAGATTGCAGACAAAAATAAAAAAAACATGACAAGATTAATTGATATCATGCCTATGATAGAGAATATCACTACAAGAAATCCGGCAGTTCGCGGCGGACATTTAGCAGCGGTTTCCGGAAATCGCTACTTAATAGAATTTGGTAGCGGTTAGCACGACGGATGTGGATGTGGCTACTAAAAGCGTAACATTTTGCAGCAGTTTTACTTTAACCGCCGCTAAATGTTGCTGGGCAAATGTGTTTGATGTGCTTTTTGCAGCGGTACTCTCTCAACCGCTGCAATATATTTTTAAGTTGAAATTGCTTGTTTAAACATTGCCTTCTTATATCTATTCAAGTTTCTGCTAATATTTATTTTTGAAAAACATGTTTCAAACACTTTAACCTAAATCAGTAAAAAAATTTTCAATATTGTGTTACATAAAAAATAATTGATTAATTAAAAAAATATTATAAATCAATAACAATAAACAAATTTACGAATCAGGTTTTGTCTTGTACTATCAGCGCATTTTGAGTTTGTATTCAAACATAAATGGTAACAAAAAAATCAAGTGAACATCCGAATTCATAAATTCAAAACAAAGTTCAATAGTGTATAAAAATCAGATTACTAAAGTAGACAAATAAATATTGACTCAAATTTTCTCATCAACATCGTATTGACCTGGCCAGAAAAATTCTGTCAAAAATCTACTGCAGCTACGTGATAAAAGATCTGATAAGTCATCTCCAAACCATGTCAACTTGTTCAGATCGAAACCCCTTTTTGCAGCATGTACGTCATCTCCTCTATGCTGGGTGTTTAAAGTTTGATTGTCTTTTTCTGTGACCTTATCAAGCTCAACATTCCTGGAGATGTCATATACACCGGAGGAGATAACATCTAAATCGTCTTCTGAATCAGTGTCTGCCCCATCTAGAGTGTCATAAACTATTTCGCCTGAATATTCAGCTGACACTGAAAATATGAACATGCAAACAACAAGATAAATTTACTTAAAAGACAATGATAACATCAAGGTCATTAGCTAGTAATTAAGAAAAAAATACGTTAAAATGGTTCGCACTCTTTAAACCTAAACAAAACTAAAATTCAGGATTACCATCTCCTTCGTTGGTAGTTTGGACGGATTTCTTGGAAAGAAGTTCTGTAATAGAACGTTCTATATAATTTAGTTCCTCTTTTGAAGCAATATCCAACTCAACAACATGCGTGTTTCGAAAGCGCGTCTACATCATAATAAAATTAATCAGTTCATGGTCTTTGTTATAATCACATCGTGTCTTTGTGATTCACTTGCTATGCTAGAAACTTTTTACTAACCTTTAATTCAGCAAGTATGTCTTCGGAGATCCTACCAGCCACAAATGTCACAAAAACATACCCAAATTTCTCCTCATACCTTGATCCCCATACATGAAGTTCCTACATAATTTAATATGAACGTATCAACTATTGCTGGTTATTTGTTTTAAGCTTATATCAACTTAAAATACTTATCATTCAAAAATAGTTTAACTCAATGGTTTAACGGCATGCCTAATGAACAAACCTGCACAGTAGCTTCGTTCGCCGTTTCCAGGTATTCATTAGAACAAGTTCGTCCTGAGATAGCTTTCACCCAAGACCTAACATTCAACTTATAGAACCAGATGTCTCTGGCAACAGTAATTGCATGTTCAAGTGAATAGAATGGAGAGGCCATAGCCATTTCGTTAGCGAATGTTGTCGCCGCACAACATGAAGAGAAATCCTCCGTAATCATTTCTCCTGTTACACCACCATTTAATGTTGACTATATGGGTCAATGATAACAATATGGTAATTCAACGATATTAAGAACAACAACAATGATGATCACCACAAAAATTACTTCAAAAGTGTGTCTTGCTATCAACAAACGTTGAAAGAAATGAGAAACTAGTGGTATGTATGAAAACCAACAAGAAATGAAAACTTATTTCAAATACGAAAACACAGATTGTAATGTAACAAGCAAAATACGTTCATCATAAACACTATTAAACTTATTAAACACACACACATCCTCTATAAATGATGTTCATGTCTTCCATCTTTCCACTAAGCCACATCATCGAAATTCTCGGAAGCATCATCTATTGGGTCTTCTAAATCATCATCCCGTGTCAACTGTAAATCGCCGATGTCACTTGCCGCTGATATGGATAACCCTGGTTGTGGAGAAAAAGCAGCTTCAACTTCATCATTCTCTCTTCCTATGTCATACAAGTCTCGTGGTTTTACATGAATCACTATACTCCATTCTTTATCTACTACGTCATCTACATAGTATACGAGATGCACTTCTGATGCCAATATGTACGGTTCATCTTCTTCTCGATCATCGGTGTGTATCGGACGGGTGAAATTAACACTGGTAAGGCCCATATGGTCTTCTCTGATGCCTCTGCTCGTAGTTGTGTCAGCCCAGATACATTTGAATAATACCACTGTGAAATGGCAGCTGTAGTTTAATTCAATTATGTCCACAATTTTTTCATAATATGGGGCACTACCAACCGCCACCCTATTGTCGCGCATGCTTGCATAACTTATAGTATTATATGAGACATAAACTCCACTATTTTGTGTTTTCAGTCCATCTTCGTTTGTGATAGTTCTAAACTTGTAGCCATTGACGTTGTACGCCCCGAAACGTCTTGCTTGAAGCATGGGTCTGCATGCCAGCAACTTCATTTCTTTCGAATGTATAGTATTGTCCATTCGAATCTGGGACCAAATAACATCCACCGTTGACATAAAATATTGGATTTCATGAAGTTCAAATCCTATACTAAAAAAGACATGAGTCAGGTTAAATTTCTACGAACCTTATCCTTGAACCAACGAGAAAATTCTGCATGCACAACACGGTCTATCTTAGATTGCGACCTTGTTTGTGACTGTAATCTTCGCTTCGTTTCTGACCTAAATGTACTTTATGATACAACAGCAAACTAGTCCAATTCATGATGGTGTGGAATGATTTATGCTTGTGGTTAAAAAATACATAAGCATACTTACTCAAGAAATGGAACGACGGCCTCGCAATTCACTAGCACATGACGATGTGCCTGATCTTTCTCCATAGGAGTGACTCCGAAATGTGAAACAGCTCCGGATGCCTTTCCAATTTCTGGGAACATAGTTTCCCCTGAATTGTGTGTAACATCACTAGGTTGATCATCAACGCGCCTGGGTCGGTTGATTCTAGTCTCAACATTATCCAAGTATCTAGAACAGAATGTCAAAATTTCTTCAGATAGATACCCTTCCGCAATTGAGCCTTCAGCTTGTGCCTTATTACGCACATATTGCTTCAATCGACCTAGATACCTTTTATAGAGATAAGACGTAATGTTCATTATATACATTATGAAGGAAATTGAATGTATAATAGGTCTTTATTAGCAAGCTAACCTTTCTATTGGATACATCCACCGATAATGTACTGGGCCACCAAGTTTTAGTTCATCAACGAGATGCACCGTGAGGTGGACCATGACAGTGAAAAAGGATGGAGGAAAAATCATTTCCATCTGACACAGAGTTTGCACAATATGATTTTGAAGGTCACCAAGTTGTGCTGGATTTTTAGAATTAATTTTAAAAAAGGATTTAATAATTCATTTCAAAAAACGGGAAGGTAAAATCAAATAATGGCCTACTCAGTGAATTATTTGATGGAGAAACTAATTAAAAATATTATCAACACTTTAGGGGTTAGTTTCACCCACCTCTTTGACCACAGAGCTTACTTCCCCCAAAAATGCGTAAACCGTATTCCACCTTCAACTAAGATAACAAAACCTCCTAAGCGGCTAAACCTAACATAACAGCTCAGACCCTTTTCGTCATCCAAATCCACTTTCGCCGCCTGACCACCAGCATTTGTCGTCGCCGCCCGTCCCAGGGATCTTCAGACATTGTTTCATCTACCCCTAATCGCCGCTTGGTGTTCCTGTATCTGTTGGCGTCGCATTAAGGTCACTCATCGGCAACGCAGTTTCCATTGGCATCAATCTAAGGTCACTCATCGAAGAACAAAAGTAAGTGTATGAAACCCCTCATTCACCGTGTACATGCATTTCTTCCCATAGCTTCCTGCTTCAATGTTGCATCCCTAGCTTTAGTTATTTCTACTTACGTCACCGAATAATAAGTGTATGTTGGACCAAGTTTTGTTTTTTATTTTTGTGTATAACACGATCTATTTTTCCAATATAATAACATGTACACCCAGAGTTGATTGTTTAGCTTAGATTTCTGCTTATGCATCTCTTCAGTAGCTATTATTGGAATATTAAAATTTGGGCACTACTTGTTGTATTCTATTAATTTTTTATGTGGTTTTATTTGCGGTTTGGTTTTCCTTTTTACTAATGCATTTGTTAGCGTTTTCTTAGTTGAGTGCGCTTGGTCAAGCTTATTTTGAGTAACCCCTAATTTTTACCAACAGGGGAAAAAAGGAACTAACTTTGAATAAACAATCTCAAAAGCTCTACTTGTTACTTACATATGGTAATACATAATGAAGAATATATATATATATATATATATATATATATATATATATATATATATATATATATATATATTATAAGGTGTATGAGTGAACTGTTTTGTCTATACACACCCACCGCTTTGAACTCATTTAACTCTATATATATATATATTAAAAAGGTGTATGAGTGAAATGTTTTGTATGTATACACCCACCATTTTGAACTCAATTAATCCCTAAAGGATCTATATACACGTTCTTGCAAATGCTCTTAATAATTAGTGAGCTGTTTTGTCTAAGGAATATTGACATGTATGTATATGGACATGGTTCTTCAAGGATTTTTCTCTGCTGTAATATTCATTGGGCCTTGTCCTTCCATAGGCATGGGTCTCTATTGATTTTTGTTTATCCACCGTTCCATTGTGATCAAAATGAAAACTTTTTACTCTTTGTTGCTAATATGGGCCATGTATTTCTAATCTTTATTTATACCAATGCATGGTCCATGTCTGATTACTTACAATGTGACTAAACTCAGCACTACTCAGTGAACTAAATTCATTGCAAGTACGAGTAAAAGATGTAGCTTCGGATTCTTTTAATTCTTCAAAATTGCACATATTGCAGAGAGCAACCTTTTTAGTAAGTTGAAAAATTTTAAGAGTGTAAATAAAATTTCTGATTTTCAATCTTTATAGCTACTAGTTTCCCAGGTAAAATTACTGATTCTTTTAAGTTTATTATGTATTTTTAAATAACTTAGTCAACATTTATATTTTTCTAATGTCGTTTCAGTTTTATAGTATAGTCAGATAAATTAATTTGAGCTTTATTGAATTGGGTGTTCATATTCAAAGCCTTCGTCAGAAAGCTAATAGTGTTCAATTGCAGATTTGTTAGTTCGCGTAAAGGGTGAAAGGGATGGGGTTGATCCAATCACGACCTTTGAAGGATTAGGTGTAAATTGTTTAATGTTGTTCTTTTATCATACGGATTATAAAAATTTTGGGGCTGTCCGTTACACTGTCAGTGTTACGAAACAAATAACCAGATGCCTCATACACGCAATTTCGATTGTTTGTGATGCTAACTTCAAGAACCAAACATTTACTCAGTGTTTCTCAACCCACCTCCATTTTCAGGTTCTGTTTTTAGTATGTGATTACTTCAAAAAATGTTACGACAAATAAATATCTTTCGAAAAAGTTCTTCAATCAGATAACGGTACCGAAGCATAGGTTCCTTACTAAAGTTGAAACTTAGCTTATAATTTGCATTTTTTTAAGAAATATGTGTGCAACAGCTGTCTGTTGGTGAAGGTTTCTTTGTTTTGTACTCTTGATTTTCTATTTTGTCCATCTCTTACTAATTGTATAATGACCTTATGTAGTTTAAAGGATTAATCAAATGCCTCGGAAACCTCATTACACCGCTAGTAGTGCAGCTCGTACTGTTGCTGCCCCTGAGAATCAAACCCAAGCTACTCTAGTTAGTTAAGCAATGCTGGCCTGAGCTGAGCATCCTAAAGTTCAATTGCATTTTAGGATAGATTTTTTTTCAATTTAATTTGTGGGTATACTTAAAAAGGTTGGTTGATGTACTACCCAATTTGTTTTTGTACACAAGGATCGAACCACATATGCGGGAGCTAACACTTCAAGTGCAAAACGACGTGCTAGAGCGCCTCCAGTTCTGCATTCCTGCAACAGTGGTCGACAATCTCGTGCTAATGCTGTGCCGTTTCGACCTCCACGCAATGAAAGACGGTTGGCTCCATTGAGTGACATGGGTCACTCTCCAGCTCTTGCAATGCGCACAGAGAGTTGGGATCGCGATGAAGATGCAGATGTCTATTCAGAAGATGAAGACTATGACCCAGAGGTGGATGAGGTCGAGTCGTTTGATGATCATGTGGACGACGTGTTTGCGGCGCATGAAGCTGAACATCGAGGCAATGCTAACAGCAAAAAAAAGGACACCGATTTTTGGGAAGTTGATGTCATTGGTATTTTTTTCTCGTATTTTAAGGATCAGTTTTAAAATTTTTATTGAATTATAATTCTCACTGTAACTACAATGTTGTTTCCTCCATTAGAAAATGGCGTGATAAAAAGGATGGATCTCACGATTAAGGAGGCATTAGCACTTCCTCCTGGAAGGAAGATCGTACTCCACCTTAACAAGGAGATGCAACAAGTTGGTCAATCAGCTGGCCTATTAAGCGGGTTCTTGGGGAGTTTGGGTGCTGATTTTCAACAGTTACCAATTTGTGGAGAAAGTTGGAGGACAATGAATAAGGCTATCAAAGAGCACGTGTTTGACCAGTTTAAGGTAATTTTAGAGTTAATTTTGAATAGCAAGGCTTTACTACTGCTTGAAATTGGATTTACGTCGATCAATTGTAATTCAACTGTAAAATTTTTCATTTTGTTTCTCTTAAATCGATAGAACAAGGGGAAGATTAATACGCACACACATGAATTTCAACCTTGAAAAATCATTGAAAATATATAAATATGTGTTTGGGAATTCCATTTACCCCTCTCTAAATTAGAGGATAACTTACCCCTTGTGACGTATCTTTACATTATTAACGGAAATAAAACTGATTGACTTATCATAATTATTTTTAACAATTAATCTAACTTAAATTTGGTTAATTTAAGTAATTAATCATGATCCCACTTTTTTTTGTTAATTATAAAAAGTAGTAAAAAAATTAAAATTAATAATGATGTAAGTTACCCCATCACTGGACTATTTAATTAGTTCATCCTTTCACATCAGAATCTTAATATATGTGATCTTATGATAAGTTTTTTTACTTAGGACTCATTAATTTATTAGTTCATCCCTTCACATTTAGTAATGTAACTAATGATAATAATAATAATAATAATAATAATAATAATAATAATAATAATAATAATAATAATACACCTTTACAAGTAATTTATGTATAATCAAATTATATGTAGAAATGTTGTTACTTACTTAGAATGTATAAGCTAAGAAATTCAGGATGAATAGTTATATGTAAGATTGAAATACATAGATTAAAAAGATAGCAAATACATTATACTTATCATATAACGCTCTTAAGAATATTCTTTTTATAATTTGAATTTACAAATTAAAGGGATCATCAAGAGTAGTTTAGCGATGGTGAAAAATTTGTAAGGGATTGCATCATCCACGTAAAAAAGATTGGATAAAAAAATAGAAACCAATAAGAGTTAGATTAATGTGGTCGTTTTGGAATTCTACACCATGTGTAAGATTAGTAACATTAATTGATTTTGATTTACTTATTATATGAAATGTTTGCAGCGAGTGTTTCACTATGAGGATGATGAAGGAGGAAGAATAAAGCTGAGAATCATACAAAGGATAGGAAGAAACTGGAAGAACACAAGAAATAACTTGTTCCATAAGTTTTATGATAGTAGAAGGACTTTTGAGCAAAATGTCAACCATAAACCATCAGGAATAGATGCAAATCACTGGAAGTGGTTTCTTGAGTATCGATTGAAGGATTCAACAAAGGTAACAAATATTCAATCGATTTTTCAGTCTATTCATTTTAAAACTATCTGAATTATTGCTAGATATGCTGTATCTGTTGTGATAGTAGAAAAACTTCTATCCAAAATACCTTGACCTTATGTTTTTTTCCTGAAAGTGTTCATGGCTATTTGATAGACCTTAAACGTATTAAATTATCCCATTCACTTTTATCTTCTTTTTTTCTTCTTTGTAGGAAAAGTGCAGAAAAAATGCTGCAAACCGTGCAAAGCAACGTTACATACATACTGGAGGTTCTAAAACTTTGGCCAGAAAAAGACATGAAGAAGTAATCAATAACAGTAATTCAGTTTTAGATTTTGGCTTAGTGTTTTGTAGTATAAAGTTTTTTTTAACTATCATTGTGTCCACATGACTGTTATAGGAGCAACGACAGGGAAGACCTATTGGTAGAGGAGAGATATGGACCATGACACATAAAAAACAGGATGGCACGTATATAAATGAAGATGCGCGTCTTGTTGGTGTAAGTCATCTTGTTTAATTTTCCAGTTTTCTTGTTGGACTTACAATTGTAGTCCTAAAATTAGTTTAACTCCAAATATCACATGTATGCAGGAAGCAATTGAGCATATTGAAAGCCAAGACGTCTCCAGCAAGGAGCTTTCACAGAATGATTCCCTCTCACAAGTTCTTGGCAAGGAGCATCCAGGACGAGTTCGTGGAATGGGTTTCGGACCGTGTCCCACTCAGTGTTTTCGTTATATTCCACAACAGTCAGCCTCCAGTGTGCAAGTTGAGGATTATCAAAAGGAGATTGCAGAACTTAAGGCAGAGGCAGCAATACTAAAGGCAGAGAGAGCAGAGGACAAGGCAAAGTCACAAACAATGGAAAATTTGTTAAGATACCTAATACAGCAACAAGGAGGTAATTTGCCTCCTGACGTAGCTGCGAATCTGGAAGCTTTAGGAGGTGCACCGACCGTATCCCGTGCAACATGATCTTGTGGCACTAATGATCTAAATGAAATATCATGGAGTCAAATCAATTGATCTAGAAAAACTTTGAATCTGAACACTTATTTATTGTTTGCTGTGTAATGACCTTTGACTTTTTAATTTTCTAGTTTACAAACTTTTTTATTGTTTGTTGTTTAATGACGAGTTTTTAATTTTTAGTTTACAGACATTGATCTACTGAAGACAAATTTCTCTTATGATGTTTTCTTCATGTGTAAATATTTTTAACTATTTTGTGTTTTTTAATTTCATTAGTTCCTTGTTGTTTTAATAAATTAAAGCAACTTACGAAGTGGAAGAATGTAACAGGAATTAAATTAACAATTATATATGGTAATTCGGATTTGAAACAAAAAAACCATAATAATACATTTAGTAGCGGTTAAAAGTCCGCTGTTATATTAGAATAACTGATTTTCAGAAAATGGAATTTTGCAGTGGTTACTAACTGCTGCCATCTCCAAGTACCCTAGTTTACTGTTTAGTAGCGGTTATAACCGCCGCAAAAACATTTCGCGGCAAAATACCATCTTATAGCGGTTATTCCAGCGGTTACTGTTAACCGCTGCTAACCGTTTAGCCGCACGCTATCTTCTAGCGCAGTTACAACCGCTGCTATCTCTTCAGTAGCGGTTAAAAACCACTGCTAACCGGCTAAATAACCGCTGCTATCTGCCGGTTCTCTTGTAGTGCATAATTGGTCTGGACATGAAAGGGAAGGTTATATGGAGCAAAAAGTGGCAAATGTGAGTTAACAATGATTACTAAAATATATCTTAAATGAGGAAGAAAGTCACGCGATTTTAAAGAAAAATGGATACAAATAAATAATGTATGCACGGCAAATGGAATGAAACATGGATTGGAACATGAATGAATGAAAAAGCTGATAGGAAAATTGATAAACCACTATTTTATGGTTTATTTTGTATTGAATTGAGTGGATTTTATCAATTATTTTCACACTTATCCATATAAATTGTATGTTTTACATTTTCCTTCCTAATTTTGTGCTGTGATTGAAAACTTCCTTCCTAGGCCTTAACACTGTTAATTTTTAATTCTCCTTTATTACCATTCGATACCGTGATGTGTTTGTTAAGTGTTTTCAGGTTTACAAGGCATGAATAGCTTAAAGGATGAAGATGAAGCATGTTAAAGTGAAAGTAACATAAGAAACTAAAGAGTTAAGAAGCGAGGAGCGACGCGCATGCATGGCCGACGCGTGCGCATGACCAGGAGCATCGTTCAGCGACGTATACGCGTGGATGACGCGTATACGTGACCTTACGCATAGTTTAGCGACGCGTACACGTGACTGACGTGTATGCGTGACGAGCGTCACATGCTGCAATTTACAGAAAATGCTGGGGGCGATTTTTGGGCTACTTTTGACCCAGTTTTAAGCTCAAAAATACAGACTGGAGGCTGCAGAGTGAAGTTGGAAGGGGGATCAATCATTGAACTTTCATTCATACATACATTAGGTTTTAGATGTAGAATTCTAGAGACTCTCTCTTGGTTTTAGGATTTTTAGTCTTATTCCTTCCCAATTTCAGATTTCTACCTTACTTTAATTTAGGTTTCTTCTACTTTTATTTGTTCTAACACTTTAGTTATCGACTTCCCTTGTTGATTCCTTTGTTTTTCTATTTTAGTTTATGAGTTCATGTGTTACTCTCAATTTTCATTAATGCAATTCATGTTTCATGTTTCTTATTGTTCAATTGCTTTGTTATTATTATTTCTTTGCTTTGGTTAGTCTTAGAATTTCTTATGTCTTGTCAAATTTCTATGTTTCTACTTTGTGCCTTCCAAGTGTTTGATAAAATGCTTGGTTAGATTTTTAATTAGATTTTATATTCTTAACTTGGATTGATCAATTAGAGACTCTTGAGTTATCAAAATTCTTTTGTTGATTGGTGATTAAAAATTGCTAGTTGGGTTAGACTTCACTAAATCTAGTCTGTGATTAGGACTTGTGAACTTAAGTTAATCTTGCTCACTTGACTTTCCTTCATTGTTAGAGGTTAACTAAGTGAAAGTAAAAGGCAATTACCATCACAATTGATAATGATAATGAGGATAGGAATTCCAATTCCCAATCCTTGCTAGGACATTTTCTTAGTTATTACTTTATTTTCTTGTTATTCACATTTCTTGCTTATTAAACTCAAAACCAAAAAAGATACAATCTCATAACCAATAATAAATACACTTCCCTGCAATTTCTTGAGAGACGACCCGATATTTAAATACTTTGTTTAATTTTATTAGGTTTGCTTAAGTAACAAACAATTTAAATATTGATTGAGACTTAATTGTCAGTTTAGAACTATATTTGCAACGCGATATTTTTATAAAAATCTTTACCGACATTTTTCCTCTGTTAGAAATCATCGATGAGATATGCGGCAAGAAGAACACTCAAAAGATCCAACCCTCATTCCCTCTTCTTGAAGACAAGTCAGCATTCCAGTTACTGACATCGTTGGATTAATAGTTTAGTATTAGATATGGATAAAATTGTTAAAAGAAATTTGACTAATATTTAACCATAAAAAAATTAATGATGATAAGGGTAAAATTGAAACTTATTTCAAATGATAAGGAGAAAATTAAATCAAATTAAATGTTAGAAGTAATTTTAAAAAAATAAAAAATATTAGAGACAAAAATATACTATGCTCTTTTTTTTAATCTCAAAATATTGTTTCTAATTTTGTGTTGTATTGTTTGTAAATTTTGTTTTGGATGCAAAATTATTTATTAGTTGAAAATTAAATTGTGTTAAAATTTATATTTTTATTTTTTGTAGTAATTTGAGAATAAATATTGTGATGGATAACCCTATCGAATTGTATGATTTGTACATTTGTATGAAAAAAGTTGTATTATAATTTGACTATTTTATATTTATGCTTGAATTATGATTAAATTTTTACTTGTCATTTTTTATTAGATTTATTTTAATAAATTTTGTTGTTAACAAAGTTACACTGGCTTATTATAAAAGGGACACATTAGCATTTTAGACTTATGTTGCGTTGGCAGACTCGTCTTATCCATTTATTTTTGGGCAGGTTTCAGTGGCATAGAATCAGTAGTCTACCTTATCAATATTATTGTTTATAAATCATATCCATCCCCAATTTTCTTTTATTGTATGGTGCATAAGGATTTATTGGATAAAATTTGTGCTTTTAAAATTAATTTATAAGGTCTTTTTTTAAAGTTGGTATTTTAAACCTAATAGTTATTATATTTGGTAAATCAAAATAAAAGTGACTATGAATATAACTATATTTTTCATATATGCAAGACATGATAATGTTTTTCTGTGCCATATAAATGAACAATATTTTATAGATAAAAAAATCATTAATTATCCACATTATAGTGATTCTTAATATAAAATTTGATTTAATCGATACATCACAAGTTAAAACGTCTAGGAGATCACAACTTGTTCAACTCATTAATTATATATTGGAGGTATATATTTACTTTTGTTTTTGAATTGTTTGGGTCGAGAATAACACAACTTAGATAAGGATCTTTTATACAAATTATAGGTAAAAAATTAAATTAGATGCTAGGAACAAATCTTTCTAAGTTTGATATTTCTAACTTTGCCTGCAAATCCTTTTATTTATTTATTTATTTTTTTACCAAAATGAGAGATATTTTCTCGTAAGATGGATGCGTCATGACATTATTAGTACGATGGTTAACAAAATGCCACTTTATATAAGTATTTGAACTCTTTGATGCCTACAACCTTCGGAGTCTATGTATCAAAGGTAAATAATGCAATTTTTTGTAGGATTTATACGCTTTGAGAAAGAGGGAGTTTGAATCAAGACACTCTTTTTAAATAAAAATGTATTACTGATCTAGGATGAGATTTTTTTTTGTTTAGTCTCTTACACAGCAGAAGATTAAAGATAAAAAAGTAGAGATAGTGACACCAACATGTATTCTGGTTCAACTTCGAAATGCAATGAGATCTACGTCCATTCTCCACCATAGTAATGGTAAAACTTCACTATATCGATTGCTAAGATTACAAGTACCAATTCAGAAACCAAGACCAAGAATAATAGCAAATGAACTAAACCGATTCTATTCAAAGACCAATAAAGTTATAATTCCGAGCTTCACAAACCAAGACAAAACAAAATAAATGACAAAGACTCAAGTTTAATCTTAAAATCGAAAACTGTTTTAGCTTTTCTTCTTAACTCGTGTCTTTTCTCTCATAGATTTTTATTTTTAAAATAATCTCTCACAGAAATATAAGTTTTTTTTTACAGAAAGACTTAAAAATAAAAGATGAATATATCAAATTGAGACCTAACATAAAAGAATAACACTTAAACATGTTGGATATGTATTCTGAATTTTCTCCTTGATTTTTCTCAAAAATTAATCTTCTTCTTATAGCAAAATCATAGCTTGTCATTCTTATTAGTCGTTGCTGTCAATCATTTCTCATAATTATAATGGTAATATCTTTTTCTATTAGCAGCAACAACTCTTCCATATAGTCCTCACATCTTGCTCTAAATGGTTAATTCTTTTTAATTATAACCAAATCAACATTTAAACCAGATAACAATCCTGAAACTTTATCGCACAATAATTCATGACACAAATTGATATCAATTCTTAATCCTAAAACTTTATCGCATAATAATTCATGACACAATAAATGATAAAAGTTTTCTAAACTTAACACTTTTGAAGAGGACATTCTTGGTATACTTATTAGGATGAAATATAAATGAATTGCAAAATCTGCAATCGCCCAATTTCTCATCATTCTTGAAATAATAAATCATGCAACCATTTATGCAATAACTTATCTTAACATCCTTGAACTCCAATTGAAAAATAATTTTCTTTTCATAATAATTTTTGAAGATGTTACTAGAATTTTTATAATTTTCTTTATTAATGTCGCCGTTTACTCAAATGAGCCTTGCGAGTGGTTAACTTTCAGACTTAATACCTAAGACTCTTGTGGCAATTGATGATTCGGTTCATAAAAGTTTATACACCAATTCTAACATTAAATAAACTTTTTTGTGAATTAGAATTAGGTTCTTCTATTTTCTTTATTAGAATAGGTTGTTAAAAGGTGTCTACTAACATCTATTCATACCTAACAACATTATTCTTTTAAAAAATAGCACGTTTAACCTATTCACTGTACAAATATCTTTATTCCAGAATTATTCCCAATTTTTAAACTCCATTTGCAAATGCAACCCAATAAATAAACAAAAACATATTAATTATGAAATGGCCTTAATTAAACTTTTTATATTTACACTTGAAATTTAGGCATCTAACATTTTTTACATTTAAAAAATCATCCATTCTTTTATAAGTAATTAAAAATTTGTTAATGCCATCTATAAAACAATGAGTTCAAACACCGTATTTATATGCATTTTGTTATTCATCTAAGATTGGTTTTGAATTATGTGCACCACAATTTCTCCTATCCAACATTCGAAAAAAATTTTGCTATTTAATTTTTGTTGTATTGTGATGGATAATACTAGTTGATGTAAAACAGAATTAGCGTAAAATAAAATTGGTGCACAATTGGTTAGCATTAGCATTACATTTAGTTAGTTTGTGATAGCTAGTTAGTATGTGATCAGTTTGTTAGTTATTTGGTGGTTAATTTGTAATTAAGCACATGTAAATTAGTTAGTTTAGCTTGTGTGGATGTCAATGAGTAGCTAGAGCTATAAGTAGCTAAAGCTGAGCTACGATTGGGTCGCTTTTTGAACTTATTTTACCAAAATAGAATTTAGAATCTTCTTCTTCTCTTTTCTACTCTCACTTTCTCTCTTCATTCTTGAACTCTCTCCTCTCTCTACTTCCTCTCTTGCTTGAGCCTAATATCCTTCATGATATCAGAGCTTACTTTTGTTCAATTCAATGGCAGACAATAATCAACAATCTGAAAGCTCAATGCATCAGTTAAACACAGCTCCAAATTTCACCTCATCCCCAGTTTCTGTAAAACTCGATGATGACAACTTCTTGCCATGGAAAGATCAGGCCAAATCAATGATTGAAGGCCACAATTTGCTTCATCACATTACTGGAGAAGAAATTCTGTTAAGGCTTGATAGATCAGAAAAAGTAACACTAGAGTTTGCTGCTTGAAAGAGACAAGATGCATTGCTTAAATCGTGGCTTCTTTCTTCAATGACCATGCCATTCACCACTCGAATGGTAGGGTACATCTATTCCTATGAAGTTTGGAAAAGGTTAGAGGATCACTCCTCTTCACAAATTAGAGCAAAGATAATGCAGTTGAAACACATATTGAGTAGTATTAAGATAGCAAGTTCAGTAAATGAGTACGTGTTAGCTTTGAAAGGAACAATTGATGATTTAACTTCACTAAGGGAACCAATGTGTGAAAGTGACCATGTAAATGCAATTTTGAATGGGTTAACTAAAGAATATAGCTCAGTGATCACCTCAGTAGTGGCAAGGCCAGTGAGTATTTCGGTCGGGGAACTAAAAGCTTTGTTATTGACTCATAAAAGTATGTTGGAGAGGTTACGAAAACCAGAATTATTCATACAGAAAAATGTGGTACAAAGTGCATCAGGTTACTCTCAGAACTTTAACACAAGAGGTGGTTTCAGAAGAGACTATAGAAGCAGAGGTGGTGGCAGACAGATGAGAGGTGGCAGAAATTTCTATAATAATGAACAATTTAGTAAAAGCAATTCTAGATTTGGAACTCAAGCTTACAATAATTTGAGTTTTAGTGGTGCTAAAAGGGCAAGAATGTTCAATAATGATAGGCAGCAGCATTATAGTGGTTATAGTGGCTCAAGAATGTTCAATAGTGATAGACCTATTTGTCAGGTATGTGATAGGCTTGGACACACTGTGGAGACTTGTTGGTATAGGTATGACCCACCATAGAACTCCAGGACTCATATGAAGGCACAAACTGACAGGTTCTGCAAAGATCACAAGCAAACTTGAGCAATGTACTGGCCACACCTGCAACACTGCAAGATTAGAGTTGGTATCCAGATTCGGGTGCTACACACCATATAACCTCAGATTAGCAGAATTTAATTGAAGGAGAGAAGTATGAAGGTGCAGATCAAGTAATCGTAGGCAACGGATCAGGTTTGCATATCAACCTTGTTGGAAAGTCTTTCTTTAAAATTGATTTGAGTGATAGAGAATTCTTGTTGCATAAATTACTACATGTACCTAACATCACAAAGAATCTACTTAGTGTATATAAATTCTGCTATGATAATGTGTCTATTTTGAGTTCTACTCTAATGGTTGCTATGTGAAATCTCAGGGAACTGAAGAAATTGTCATACATGATAAAGTTGAGAAGGGAATGTACAAGTTTCTAAACTTCACTCCATCTTTCACTTTATCAAATATGTCAGTTGCTTTTGTCTCAATTGTGTTCACTGTTGATCAGTTTCTCTTGTGGCACAATAGATTAGGTCACCCTACAAATAATATTATTTCCTGTGTTCTGAAATCTTGTAATATTGTTACTTCTTTGAATAAAAATCCTTGTGCTTCCTACTATGTTGGAAAGTCCCATACACTTTCTTATCCTCCTTTAAATTCCTTATACACTGCTCTCTTGCAACTAATATACACAGATATCTAGGCTCCTGCCTCCATTCCTAACTTGAATGGAAACTTTTACTTTGTTGTATTTATTGATGCTTATAGTAAATACACTTGGTTTTACCTTATTAAGACTCACTCTCAAATCAAATCAGTTTTTAATTGTTTTCAACAAATGGTTGAGTTGCAATTGAACACTAAAATTAAAATGCTTCAATCTAATAATGCTGCTAAATGTTTGAGCTTATCTAAGGATCTACAGGTGCAAAGTGTATTGCATAGGTTCTCCTGTCCACATGAGCATCAGCAAAATGACACTGCTGAAAGGAAGCACATGCATGTAGTGGAGAAAAGTTTAGTTATGCTGGCAGGTGTTAGTATGCCAATTAAATACTGGGAGAGACTTTTGTAACAGTAGTTCATCTGATAAATAGGTTACCAACACCAGTTTGCAAGGTCAATCACTGTTTGATAAGTTGTTTGAAAAGAAACTTGACTATACAAGTCTCTGGGTCTTTAGCTGTTTGTGCTTTTCACATTTGCGGCCATACAATAGGTACAAGCTAGAATTCAGGTCAGCACCATGTATTTTTCTGGGCTACAGTGCAGTGCAAAAAGGCTATAAGTGCCTCACTGCACAACGTAAAAAAGTGTTATCCAGCAATGTGGTTTTCGATGAGCAACAATTCCCTTTCAAAAGTTTTGTAACATCTTCAACACCCAAACCTGATTTATCTCTTGATTCTGATTCTTATTCAACTCTAACCATTCTACTACTAAATATAAACACAACTCAACCTTCGCGCAACACTATAAAGTCAAGATCTCCACAGTCTTCACCAAACTCTCTAGAGTCAAGATCCCCCTTACCTCCCTTATCTATAATGGCCACCCCTTATACCCTATATCATCACCATTATTTATAGCCACATCAGCCACACCTATTCCAATCCCTATTTTAGATATGGAAATTTTCCTTCCCTTTGATGATGATCAATCACTTCCAGTAATATCCAGCTCCAACATTCACCCCATGATCCCAAGGAACAAGAGTGGAGTCCTCAAGCCCAGATCCTTTCTAGCTAGTATTGAGCCGAGAACTATCAATGATGCGCTGTCCAAACCAGAGTGGAAAGCAGCAATGGATGTTGAATACGTTGTTCTTATGCAAAACGAAACCTAGAAACTGGTTCTGTAACACCCTAACTACCAAAGCTCACGCTTCTGGCTGCGCGACTCTGATAGCTCAGACATTACAACGACACTTATACTATTTAATACTAAAATATGAGCCTGTTTAAAATTTTAAACCGCAAAACCGCTCCCAAAAATATTTTTACTATACAACGTACATCCATACATACCATACAACTCACAAAACTCATAAAGAGTACATCCATATATATATATATATATATATATATATATATATATATATATATATATATATATATATATATATATATATATTACAAACAGTATCCAATACAATTCCTATCCCTCTTACAGAATATCTCAAGATAAAGGCGAGGGTACAATAAATAATAATCTAAAGCAATACAGAGCATTTCAACAACAACTAAATAAACTCTTCGTGACTTCTGCGCCCATATCCTGAAAGGGGAAAAATGTAAGGGGTGAGAACATCATCCTCGAAAGGGTTCTCAATAGAGGATTTTTTAGGAATTATTGTAATAGGATACGTGAGGATGAACCGTACCAGTGATAAATAACCGTCTTATGCCTCTTTTCAAAACAACGGTTTACAATAAAAGTAAAGTCGAAAATCTTTTCTGAAAGAGGAACCGTTCAATTCTCAAAAACTCAAAAGCCTTTCAAAAAGGTTTAACCATGCTGAACCAAATTAGCATTTCATACTTTTCCAAACCAAAAACACAAAACCAAAACCAATCATCAGTCCATCTTATTTCAACCACGGCCCTAGGCCCAAACAATCCAACCATCAACCAAGCACCATAATCCAACAGAGTCCCAGATGCAAACACAGATAGGAAGTTCAAGCACAAACAAACAGTTACAACAAGTAGAACAATTAGCAGTTAATCACAAAGGCAAACCACGTACAATATGCACACCCAAATATTGTCACATAGATGCATATGATGCATGCCTATCCTAGTGGCTGATGATATCATCTGTCGGTTATAGAGCCAACTGGACAAGTCTTGGTAGCTAACCATTGGACTGTCCCTCTATCGCGTATCCCCAACTCGAGTTATACTCATCATAAACTTGATCATAATCATGATCTATATCCATCACCCTCACTGGTGAATATTTATGGGGGCGAGCTCATCCGGGACTTTCATAGTTCCCGGCCACACTTACGACATAGGGTCAGCAGAGTCTCGAGTCTCCACCTGGAGCAAGTGGTGGCTAGCTACTACTTTCTCCCACGGAACTCGTGCCTCTGATAGTGGAAGTGCAAATCACAATTATCAATAATTCAGCATATACATGCATTCATTCTCATCCATGGATCAACATCCATCTCAGCCATCCGGTTCACGGTTCAATCCAGAACCAGCCAATATTCATATCATACACATCCATTTCAGCTCACGGTTCAATTCAGAACAAGCCAATATTCATATCATACACAGCCATTCTGACTCACGGTTCAATCCAGAACTAGCCAATATTCATAATCATACATAGCCATTCCGGCCCATAATAAAACAACACTTCCACCATTCAACATCATCAAATTCATAAAATTGGCATTTAAGCCATAAATCACTTTTTCTCAATTCATTTCACTTTGAAATCAAGTTTTAACTCTTTTCAGCCTTTGCTTTAAAGATCTCATTTCTCAAATCATCTCAAGCTCATAAGCCACTTTTGCTCAAGGTAAATTCCCCTTTTAAAACAATGCCACTCTCGGAATCCTCTTTCCAAAACTTCTATAACCATGGAAAGTTAAAGATTCACTTTGAAACATTCAAAATCATCCATCCAACAATAGAATTTTATAACAAAGATTCTCGGCAGAGTCCCAAGTCTTTAGGGGAGAATAACATAACTCATTTCGCCAAATTCATTTAAAATCATTAAAACCTGGTCTTTCGGATTTGAATAATAAAATAGGATCTAAGCCAAACCGAGTCACGTAATCATTCACTTCTTTCAAATTCGTTTCCTTTAGTTAGGAAAAATCAAGTTCAACCCCCCATGATAAATTCTAGAGCGTTTCAACTGTTCAAAATTGTTTTAGTCTTACAAGAATTCAGAATTCAAAGAGTACTTAAAACCTTTCTCAAAACATTTCAAAATGAAACATGTCAAGAGACATTCAAGTTCTTTCAAAGTCATTGAAACTTCTCTAATTGAAACCCTCAAGTCAAATTCAAAGGCATTACCCTTGTCACATGTGAAACAGCTTTAAAACATAAGTTTCATTTAAACAACTTTCTTCTGAAAGAGATACAATGTCTTTCTTAAGAAGCAAGACTAAATCACAATTTCCTCTTTAATAATTCATTTCAAAAGTATGAATCATCCTTTTCTTGATAATTCAAATAAAATAGTAGAAGTCTCTAACTCATCATTTTTCCAGAAACATTCAATAAAGACTCAGATTTTATAGAAATTTCGACAGCACTTTCCCTAAAACTTGGACTTTGCCACCCGGTTCGGGTCCCAACTAAACCGTTTCACAATCCTTTTCAACAGTCCAAATTTAAAAATTAGTCCAAGGCAAGCCAAAATCCAACAGTCATCTCAATTCTATATTTCAAGAAAACCGTTTCAAAATCAAATCATGATTTCTAAAGCTTTAAGAAATGGTTCAGCAATAATCATTTATCAAACCAGATCATTTAAAGCAAACCAAGCTGAATTCAAGAGTGTATTCTATTTTTCATGTTCTCAAGAAAATCAACTCAACTCAAATCAATTCCCAACGGATTAAACTCATTCTCAAACCTTTAAAAGAATCAACTTCAAAAGCATTTCGTTTCACAAAACCACACAACAAACCAACCAACAAACGTTCATAATCAATCAAGACAATTCAAACCATACATAAGGCCGATACAATCACCAAATGCATATTTTCTCACATCAGTATCCATATGTAATAATTCCAATATACAAAATATAGTTTTCAGAAAGCGCCCCTACCTCAAACCGCAAAATTCCATAATCCAAACACCTCATAAGTTCTTTTCGCCTCAACTTGAAATCAAAGGCAGCTTCAAAGCACAGGCCCACACATTTTCGCAGCAGCATAAACAGCTCTAAATTACAACAAGCAACCTCATTTACTAAATTCTAGGAACATTAATACCATAAAGGCTTTAATATACGTACGGGACACTAACGTAGGGCTTTCGAAACATAATTTCTTATCGGAATAACAACATGAAGCAGCTGCAATTTCAAACCGGCCCGACAACAGCTTCGGCGGTGGCCAGAAGCTCTGGTGGAGCAACTATAAAAACCATGCAGCATTAAAACCTTCTCGAAATTCAAAAAGGCAGAAACCTCAATTAAAACCCTTACCGAAAGAGTTCTCTGGCGACGGCAGCGAGGTTCTCTGGCAACAGAGGCTCGGCCCGAAGTTCCGGTGGTGGTCCCGGAAGTCAAAGAACTACTCTCGGCGGTCAGAAACACAGAGGCACAGCTTTCTTCTCCAGCAGTGACACATGTGGTGGTCTGAACCCTCCTCTGACTGCGGTTCAACTTACCATCACCAGCAACGACGACAGACATCAGCGGCGGTGAACGACAACAAAAGGATCAGCCCCAACTCGCGACGCCATTTCCTTCTCCCTTCATATTTGACGGTGGCAGATCCAGCAGGAAAGGGACCCTCGGCGCGGCGGTGAGGCGCGATGCCGAAACAATGCTTTCCCTCTCCTCCCCTTCTTCCTCGCGGTGACAGGGGCGTGACAATGTCTCCAGGGACGAGATGACAATGGCGGCGACAGTAGAGCTCCTCACGCGTGGCAATCTGCTGGCAAGGCGCGGCGGGTTGGTCGGCGGCTGATGATTGGATTTTTGACGGTTTAGAATTTCACAAATAAAATCTCGTCGAAGTATAGTTTCTAAACCAAGCAATAATCCTTTCATACAAAAAGTTGTTTGTCACAAGTACAAACCCCTAAATTTATAAACCGAAGTATTGGACCTCGGGTCATTCTCCCTAGGATTTACAATAAAGTGTCTTGTTATTGGTTGTGAGTTATAATTGGGGTTTTTTAAGATTTTAGACAAGAAATATAAATGGCAAAGAAAATAAACTAACAACTAGCAAAGCTCTTGGCAAGATATGAGAACTAGAAGTCCTATCCTAGTTATCCTCCTCAATTGTGATGACAAATTGTCCATTGCTCCCACTTAGTTACCTCTAACCATGGAGGAGAGTCAAGTGGATGAATCAATTTGATTCCTCAAGTCCTAATCAACTCCTAAAGGAAAGACTAGCTTTAGAGGCATTCAAATCAATTAGCAACTTCTAATTATCAATCAACAAAGGAATTAGATAACTCAAGAGTCACTAATTACTCTACCTAGGCCAAGAGGAACAAAACCTACACTAAAATCCAACCAAGCATTTCATCAAACACTTGGAAGGTACAAAAGAAAAGCATGGTAAATTGAGAACAAGAATAGAATCTAACAACAATTATTGCAAAGAATTAACAACAACAATCAAGGAAATCACAATTATCATGAATTACCTCAAATTGCATTATTGAAAGAAAACAAAGGAACAACAATCTATCCAAAACAAAATGAAGAATTACAATTATTAAAGCACATAACTAGAAAGAGGGGGAGGAGAAGATTAAGAATTGGTAAATGAAAAATGAATCAAAGCATGAATTAAACCTAGATCCAAGAAGAGAGATTAACCTAAACCTAATCCTAATTCTAGAGAGAAGTGAGAGCTTCTCTCTCTAAAACTAGCTCTAAACTAAACTATGACTAATGATAACTAGCTTCTCATATCTTCCCCTTAAACCTTCATCCTTTTATTCCTTTCTCCTAGCAATTGGCGCCAAAAATGGGTTCAGAAACCCTCTCAAATCGCTAGGCACGTGTTGCATTAATGAAGTCATGTGCGGTCATCGACGCGTGCGCGCACGGTACGCGTGCGCGTCCCTGGCCGATTCTGCAATGTGCGTGCGAGCGCCTTGTGCGCGTGCGCGTGCTTGGCTGACTTTGCTTCTTTGAGTTTTTATGCTTCCCTCCACTTGTATGCTTCCTTCCTTGCTTCCTTTGATCCATGCCTAGCCTATTTCAATCCTGGAATTACTAGCAAACACATCAAGGTATCTTATGGAATCAAAGGAAAATTAGAATTAATCAAAATAAGGCTTAAAAAGCATGTTTTTACACTTAAGCATAAATATGGGAGAGATAACAAAACCATGCTAATTCATAGGCTAAATGTGACAAAAGGTTATCAAAACACTCTAAATTTAATACAAGATAAACCCTAAAAATGGGGTTTATCAACCTCCCCACACTTAGACCTTAGCATGTCCTCATGCTAAAATAAGAAGGAACTAAGGGGTAGGACATTTATTGAATGCAACTAAACTATATGAGTCCTATCTAAATGCAACTACCTAAATTGAATGCAAATGCTTAGCTCAAACATATCACTTTCCAAGAGAACATGTGTAAGCACAATAGTTAGGGCAATAGGAGTTAAGTCCAAACCACAATTGTATTGAATTATCAAAAGGAGTTCAAACTTGCAAGAATATAGATAATATGGGTGAATAAATGTAATTGAACTTTTGAACCCTCACCGGATGTGTATCCGCTCTATTCACTCAAGTGTTTAAGGGTTAATTCACTCAATTCTCTTCTATTCAAGCTTTCCAAAATTTGATTTTCTTCTAACAATCAACACTTATTCAATGCATGCATACATTCATCATGAGGTCTTTCATTTAGGTTGTAATGGGGTTAGGGTCAAGGTAGGATCATTTATGGTTGAGTGGACTAGAGTTTAGATCTTTGATTAGTATAGACTTTTCCACCTAACCTATACAAATTCAAACTACTCTAACTACCCATTCTTCACTTTTTCTTACATACTCATGCATCTTATTTCTTGATTCATAACACTTGTGCATTGATTCCTTTTTATTGACTTCACTTTGGGGCATTTTGTACCCTCTTTATTATTTTTCTTCCTTTTTTCTTTCTTTCTTTTCTTTTCTTTTGTTTTTTTTCTCTTTTATTTCTTTTTTTCTTTTCATTTATCTTTTTTTTTTCTTTCAAACTATACACAAGAGCATCAATGCATAAGGTCTATACACTTAATCAATACATAAATATGTTCCCAATTCTAAAATATGAAGGTGTACTACCCCTTTTTATCCCATCCAATGTTCCCAAGCCTCACCAACTTTGAATAATAAACACTCTTACTAGCCTAGGCTAATCAAAGATCCAAACAAGGACTTTCATTGGTTTTCCGCTTTGGGCTTGTAATGTGCTAAAATGAGAATAAGTTGGTTAAGCATAGGCTCAAAATTGGCTAACAATGGAGAGTAAGAGGTTGGCTATTTGGGTAAGTGAGCTAATGAAATGATGGCCTCAATCATACAAATGCATGAATACAAGGAATAAATGGACATATCGAATCAAGAAAATCAAGGATTATAATCATAGATAGAGAACAATTTCACACAAGAATGGGAAATAAGTGGTTATAGAATGTAACTACATCAATAGGCTCAAGTCTCACAAGCTTGTGTTCTTAATTCAATACATGCTTCACAAAGTATGAATTCAAGCAAGTTTCACCAAAAATTTTCTTTCAATCAATTGGGTTAATGCCCTATAATTAAATTTCTCGAAAAATCTCAATATTTGACTAAGCATTGTTGTGATTGAAAAATGCAAAAAAAATTTCCTTAGTTTACCCTTTCCTTTTCCGCTTAAAACCAATTTCTTATGCAAAAAGGGTGACTAAGTGTTTGCAATTCAAAGTATGATTTCTAATCACAACCACAAACTAAAAAAGAAAAAATATGCAAAAATCCAACTAAAAGTGTGAAATCTATCTTCTAAGACATCTAAAGATATCCAAAAGCATCAAAATATCTAAAATCCAAAATAAACAGTAAAGGTATCCAAAGTAAACTCAAAATGCATCAAAATATATACAAAAGATATGCAAAATAAGATAACTAGGAAAGTGCTACCGGTGACCTCCCCACACTTAAGATCAAGCATCGTCCTCGATGCTAAACTGGAGGATCAGTGGAAGGTACAACGGTAGGTGCTGAATCTGTCTGAGGCTGTGGAACTGGCTCCATATGGGTCTGTGGTGTCTCTGTGGTGTCCGGAGCAACTAGAGGGACATCCTGCTGAATCGGTGCCTCCGCATCCTCCTCCTGATGATCCTGCTCATCGGAGGCCGGAGAGTCGGGAAGCGGAGGTAACTCAGCGCCTAGAGAAATGAGTGCCTGATCCATCCGGTCCAGTCGGCGTCTGACATGGAGTCTCTCGCGCTCTAGAAACCGAAACAGACGCTGGACCAGTAAGTAGGTGGGCTCAGGTGCCGAAGGTGGAGCTGTAGATGAAGATGGAGCTGCTGCGAAAGAGGATGGGGCTGCTGCAGGGGCTGATGGCGAAGGTGTCCCCACTATGGCTCTGGCCCTAGAACGGCGTCTAGCAGGGGGCTTCTCGTGCACCCAACCACCCCAAGGAATAGTAACCTCCCTGTCGTCTGCATCAGGGGGTGGTGGTGTCACATCATCATCTAGTCAAGGGACCTCAGCTAGGGCCGCCATACTCGTGACCAAAGTAGGAAATGGAAGGAGGCCACGAATATGCACCCGCCACATGCATTGTCGGATAAGTCGAGGAAAAGAGACATCCTTCCCCTCCATAACACACCTAATCCGCAGAAGCATCTCCATAGGGATCTCAGAGAAGTGAGTGGTAGGCAGGACATAGTGGGCAAAGATCATCTGCCAAGTCTTGGCCTCTCTAGTCAAGTGAGCGAATAGCATCCCCTTAGGCTTGGTATTGTTGGCATCCATAACCCATGTAGCATCCGGTAAACCGATCACGCGCCTAAGCGCCTCATAATCAAAGGTCATGGTATGGATAGCCAACTCGGCCTGCTGATGGGCACACATGTCATCAGGAATGTGCCGACACTGTAATGCCTCCTCTATAGCGGTCTCAATAATCATGATCTCTCTACCCCTCACCTGAACCGAATCCAAAGTAGGACGGAAGAAGTTACAGTAAAATTCCTTCACCCAAGAAATGTTGATATCTCCCAAATCTCTATCAACAAAATCGATACCCAACTCTAGGATGCGACTAGTAATGGACCGTCTCACATCATTGGGTAGGAGCAATTTCTTCTCAGTATTTAGCTTCGTTGTTCGATATTTGGAAAATCGAAGCTCACAGTAGAGATTGGGAAATTTGGTTGGGTCAGTAGAAGGTAACTGCTGATTTTCTTTTTCTTCATCATTTAAGGGATTCTTAGCATAGTGCTTGTAAATGGAGGGAATGGATGGGGTAGAGTGTTTTCTTTTCTTGGAGGAGGTGGCAGTGGCTATAGCCTTTCCTTTATCCGACATCCTGAAAAATATGATAGAATATAAACAATGAAACACTTAGCATGTAACAAAGAAGGCATGTTCATGATACAATTGGCTAATAACAATCATGATGTTGAAATGAATTTGAAAAGAATTGGTAACAAGTAAGCATGAGTGAACAAGTAAACCAAGAATGCAACGTTCACTAAGGTCAACAACTCTTATTCAATAAGCAATAATATCATCATACTTTTGAAAGAATGGTTAAAGAGGGTTAAATGTGAGTAAATGTTAATTGGTTAAAAGAAATTAGTGAGTTAGAAAAGTGGGTTAGTGGTATGATGAGATTTAGGCTCAATTAAAAGAGAAGTTTTGGTTCATGTTCACCATGATTAGTGCAAATATGGGAAGTTAAAAGCAAACGGAGATTAGCCCAGAATTGAAATAAAGACCAAAGTGAAACTAATTTTCCTGAAAATTGGGCAGCATTCCGGCTTAAAATTGGACGTTCCCGGATAGCAACATAGCACAAACAGTATGATCACAACATCAATCAAGTACAACAGTAGTGGTATAGCATGCAGGCAACACAATTTGCACAAAATAGTTCCCCAAAAAGCAGCATACACACCCAAAGAAACAAACAGCAACTATGCACATACAGAGCACTTATCAGGCCTAGAATCCTCTATCCAGCCCTAGCTACCTAACCGCAATTATTTCTATCTAACCTAACATGCAACATTTGAACTCAAACTAACTATCAGACAATTATAGTAGCTAACAGAAATGAACAATTAAAAACAGAAAATGAGCAGGAACCTGGGAGCTGGGAGGAGTGAAAAGGGGAATAGGATAGGGATAGGGGCAGCAGGAGCAGGGATTTACGCCACCGTGGGTGGTGGCGGTGAAGATAGCCGGCTGCGGTGGTTTGGCTGTTTGGTGGTGTTGCAGAAGGATGAGAGTCTGAGTAAAAGAAGCTGGCAGTGGTGATAGAAGGAGAGTGATAGGTGAGTGTGAGATGGGGGGAGAGAGAGTCGCCGGCGGTGATGATGGGGTGGCAGCGAAGATGGTGGTTTCGGTGGTTGGGTGCTTGACTGAAGGGAGGAGGAGAGAGTGAGTGGAGGAGAGAGAGAGCGAAGAGGGGTTAGGTGGTGATGAGAGAGAGAGGGAGAGAGAGAAAAGAGAGGCTGGTCGTGCGGTGGTGGTTGCCGGCGGAGCAGAGGTGGTTATGGGGGAGAAGAAGAAAATGGAATGGTGAGGGAGAAGAAGAGAGTGCGCTGCGGCGCAACGCTCTTCGCGTTTTAGGGTTACCCCTTTTTTTGAATCGACGCGAGCGCGCACCATGCGCGTCCGTGTACATTGAGGAAAATGGAGATTCACGCGTGAGCGTGCAGTGCGCTCTAGCGTGGGTTGGCAGATTATGCAGGGGCGCGTGTGCGTACAGCGCGCGCACGCGTACATGTGGTTGGGCCTGAGGCTTAGGGCGGGCTTGACGCACGCCCAACTCTCGGGTCAGAAGCCTAGAGTGGTGGCAGCATGTAAGGGACGCGCGCGCGGCAAGTGCGCGTCCGCGTACGTTGGTAATTTGTGATAAGGCGCGCTAGCGCGATGCGTGTGCTCGCGTCTGTTCCTTCCTGGGCATGTGGGCGCGCACGCGGCAGGTGCGCATCCGCGTACATCGAGTTGGGCCAGAGGTTTAAAGCTGGCCCAGAGCCGGCTCAACTCTCTGGGGCTTGGCTCAAAAAAATTGCAGCAGCAGATCGACGCGGACGCGGCAGGTGCGCGTCCGCGTGAAGTTTCATGTTTTCATAATCTGCGCGCACGCACGTAGTGCGCGTCAGCGTGGATTGTGTTGGGCTCAGGGCATAATGTTTGCCCAAGAGAGGCCCAACTCTCGGTGATGTGGGTGATGATGCATCCGCTCAGGGACGCGTGCGCGTACATCGTGCGCGCGCGTCCACCCCCTCCTTTTTTTTTCAGGAAAATTTTGCTGGATGCTCCCCATACTGTTCACAACTCTTTATTCAATCAACCATCATACAATTCACAAAAAATGCAATTTGATATTATTCATCTACTACTAAACACAACATACATGTGACTAAGCTAACAATTAAGTTGTACAAACAAATTTATGTGAAACATCTACCTACAATGGTAACTCAAATCACTTATTGAGCAAATTTAAAAGAGAGTGGAAAGAGTTTACCATGGTGGGGTGTCTCCCACCTAGCACTTTTAGTTTAAGTCCTTAAGTTGGACATCTTGAGGTGCTTATTGTCATGGTGGCTTATGTTTGTACTCATCCTTGAATCTCCAAGGATCTTTGCTCCTCAATTGGTTTACAGAATTTCCAACCATTTCCATCAAGCTTGGGCAGAGTTCTACCCAAGATATGAGTCCCCATAGTTGGTCTTCACATAGCAAACCGGGATCCCATATCTTGTCTTCGCACCCGTCTTCAATTTGATCTTCATACTTTTTCTTTCCGGGTGGTTGAAATATGGAATTCTCTTTAGCATACCAAGCCTTCCGTCGAGACCCATGCAAAGTGGTATTCTTCCAATCATCGTTCCTATACCTTGAAGCTTTGACCTTAATGAGCCTAATTCCTAACTTGCAACCACTACACAACTCTCTTATGCTTTTAACTCCACAAAGAGCTCTAAGTTGACCATCATTTTCAATTAAACCATATTCAAGTGAGAAAGTAAAGCTTAGGGATAAGAGTTTTACCCACTTGAATGTTGTGATGGATGGTGACTTGGGAAGGGAGACCTCCCCACACTTAGACAATGCAAGGTCTACTTCCTTGTGCTCTTCTTTGTGTATTTCCACCTCTTCACAAGCTTCTTCAATTTCAACCTTTTCCCTTTTACTTGGCTTGGTGTTGTCTTCAAGGGCTTCGGTTTCTTGCCCACTGAGAGGTGATTCAATTTTGGATAGGAATTCATTGATGGACAAATCCATCTCTTGATCAACCTCCTCATATTCTTCAATTTCGATATACACCATGCCAACTTTTTCCTCATGGTAGCTTTCTTTTGATTCACTCTCTTCTTCATTGTTCACCAAGGATATGGGAGGTTGTGCACATTCTTTTATAATTTCAACTTCATGTCCAATGGGAGAGGATTCCATTATATAGAGAAATTCATCCATGATTGAATCCATCTCTTGATAAGCCTCTTCCAAGTCTCCAACAATGATATGCTTTGGAGGTTGCGCACCCTCCTCAACATCAATGTCAAGCTTCTTGGAAGAGTTCTCCATGATGCTACATTCCCATGGACTTTCAACATCTCCTAAATCTTCAACCACTTCTTCCTTTTCTTCAATGATCATAGGCTCCTCCAAATGTTCTAACACAAAATTTGACTCCTCCTTTTCCACCGGATTTTCCAATTTCTCCTTCATACTTTGCTCTTCTTTAGGTTTTTCACACGTGGCCGTGGAAGCACCTTGAGTCTTCAAACATTGGTGGGCTAAAGTATGCACCACCTTGGTCAAATTGGTTACAAACTCAAATGTATCCCGCTTCATGGCTTCTTGTCCTTGAAGTAACAAAGTGAGAGGATCGTCTATTGGGGTTTGGGGTGAGTAAGAAGGTTTGTTATTTTGGAGAGAGAATTCGTGGTAGGAAGGTGGTTCTTTTTGATAAGGGTATGGAGATGGTGTGCATTGAGGTGGTTCTTGAGAGTAATCTTGATAGGGTTGTGGTGGTTCTAAGGGTTCTTGCTCATAATGATCACAAGGATGTGGTATGGGTGATTGGTTATGTGGTGGATATGAATTATAGGAAGGTGTTTGGTAATGAGAGGCTTGTGAGGATGGTTGAGGTTCATGTTGAGGATAGGAGTCATAGGCATATGGTGATGATTGATTATCACAAAAAGATTCACCATAGCCATTGAGTTGACATGTATTAGGAGTATACCTATAAGTATCCGGAGGTTGTTGCCAATAGGAGTGATCAATTCCTTGAGTCTCCTCCCATCTTTGTTGGTTCCATCCTTGGTACATGTTACCATTGAAGTCCACATTTCCTATAACATAATTAGAACCAAACTCAAAGCCAAAGTGAAAATTCATAGTGAGAGAACAAAATAAAACTAACAAAAATTAAGAAACAAACAAAAGATAAACCTATTCACAATATTCGCATATGTACAATAACCAATAACACAACACCATTGCAAATTCCCGGCAACGGCGCCATTTTGATGATTGGATTTTTGACGGTTTAGAATTTCACAAATAAAATCTCGTCGAAGTATAGTTTCTAAACCAAGCAATAATCCTTTCATACAAAAAGTTGTTTGTTACAAGTACAAACCCCTAAATTTATAAACCGAAGTATTGGACCTCGGGTCGTTCTCCCTAGGATTTACAATAAAGTGTCTTGTTATTGGTTGTGAGTTATAATTGGGGTTTTTTAAGATTTTAGACAAGAAATATAAATGGCAAAGAAAATAAACTAACAACTAGCAAAGCTCTTGGCAAGATATGAGAACTAGAAGTCCTATCCTAGTTATCCTCCTCAATTGTGATGACAAATTGTCCATTGCTCCCACTTAGTTAACCTCTAACCATGGAGGAGAGTCAAGTGGATGAATCAATTTGATTCCTCAAGTCCTAATCAACTCCTAAAGGAAAGACTAGCTTTAGAGGCATTCAAATCAATTAGCAACTTCTAATTATCAATCAACAAAGGAATTAGATAACTCAAGAGTCACTAATTACTCTACCTAGGCCAAGAGGAACAAAACCTACACTAAAATCCAACCAAGCATTTCATCAAACACTTGGAAGGTACAAAAGAAAAGCATGGTAAATTGAGAACAAGAATAGAATCTAACAACAATTATTGCAAAGAATTAACAACAACAATCAAGGAAATCACAATTATCATGAATTACCTCAAATTGCATTATTGAAAGAAAACAAAGGAACAACAATCTATCCAAAACAAAATGAAGAATTACAATTATTAAAGCACATAACTAGAAAGAGGGGGAGGAGAAGATTAAGAATTGGTAAATGAAAAATGAATCAAAGCATGAATTAAACCTATATCCAAGAAGAGAGATTAACCTAAACCTAATCCTAATTCTAGAGAGAAGTGAGAGCTTCTCTCTCTAAAACTAACTCTAAACTAAACTATGACTAATGATAACTAACTTCTCATATCTTCCCCTTAAACCTTCATCCTTTTATTCCTTTCTCCTAGCAATTGGCGCCAAAAATGGGTTCAGAAACCCTCTCAAATCGCCAGGCACGTGTTGCATTAATGAAGTCATGTGCGGTCATCGACGCGTGCGCGCACTGCGCGTCCCTGGCCAATTCTGCAATGTGCGTGCGAGCGCCTTGTGCGCATGCGCGTGCTTGGCTGACTTTGCTTCTTTGACTTTTTATGCTTCCCTCCACTTGTATGCTTCCTTCCTTGCTTCCTTTGATCCATGCCTAGCCTATTTCAATCCTGGAATTACTAGCAAACACATCAAGGCATCTTATGGAATCAAAGGGAAATTAGAATTCATCAAAATAAGGCTTAAAAAGCATGTTTTTACACTTAAGCATAAATATGGGAGAGATAACAAAACCATGATAATTTATAGGCTAAATGTGACAAAAGGTTATCAAAACACTCTAAATTCAATACAAGATAAACCCTAAAAATGGGGTTTATCAGCGGCGCGGCAGCACGCTCTCTTCTCTCTTCCCTTACGTGACAACCCTCAAGGCGTGAATGATGGCGCGCTCTCTCCTCCTCTCCTCCACCGTGACTCAGTCTCCCTCTCCCTCTGTTAGCGATGGCGGCGACTGTGAAGTGCGACTCGCGGTGAGGCGCGGTGAGGACGATGGCAGTGGCGACGCAGCATGGCTTATCTCCTCTTCTATTGTAGCTCTCTGCCTCTCTTGTTCTCTATTCTTACAGCGTATGGATTTGGAAGAGAAAGGGGGAAAACATGCATGTTGCAGGTTTGCTGAGGGAAGAAGAAGGGTGGCGGCTGCTGGGTATAGGATTAGGGTTTCCTTTTTGGAACTTAGGATTAGGGGTAATTGGTAATTTCAAATAATAGTAGGGATAATATAGTAATTGAAACTCAATTAAATCCAACACTAATTATATATAGAAAATACTATTTGTTCACCACTTTCACAAATTATTTTCAATAAAATGTCTAAATTATATAATTAGAAATAATATACTTAATTTCTTTATTTTCCAAAATTGCAGTATTAATATTTAAAATATTAATTATTTAGTCTAAATCATATATAATCTTTATTATTTCACAACTACCAACTCTATAATTCAAATATAGAAAATAATCCAATAATTATAAAATTGGATAATAATCATAACTCATCTCAAATTCAATAAATCAAAACTTGCCTTAATTATCTTTAATAAAATAATTTCTGAAATTAAGGCTATAAATAACTATAGGATTTGAGACTTGATCATAATAAGACTTTTCAAAGGTTTTGGGGTCTTACAAGTTCCTCTTCCTCAAGGCAGAGAAGCTGTGGGCAGCCGCTGGATTTTTCGAGTTAAATATGACTCTGATGGAATCTTTAAAAAATACAAGGCTCGCTTAGTAGCTTAGGTTTTTCTCAGAGGCCTGGATGTGATTTCACTGAACATATAGCCCAGTGGTGAAACCTACCTCAATTTGCATTGTTCTCACCTTAGCACTGTCAAGAAATTGAAAGATTAGGCAACTTGATGTGAATAACGCCTTACTACATGGTGATTTGGCTGAAGATGTATACATGAAACAGTCAAAGGATTATGAAATTGGGGATGGCAATCTAGTGTGCAAGCTCACCAAGGCCCTCTATGGTATGAAGCAGGCACCAAGAGCCTGGTACTACAAGTTGTCCACAACTCTCCAACATTTTAGTTTCAATTCAATGAAATATGATATCTTTGTCTTTACCAAGTTCAAAATTGGCTCCTCATTGTTTGTTCTGGTATATGTAGATGATATAATCATCATTGGAAACTCAAATGAAGCAATCTTTCAAGTCATTAGGCAGCTGAATGACAAGTTTGCGCTAAAAGACATGGGTAAACTTCACTATTTTCTTGGAATTTAGGTCATTAAGACTACTAATGGAGGTTTACTACTGTCAAAAGAGAAATATGTCAGAGATCTACTCAAGAAAGTAAAAATGGAACATTGCAAGCCTTGCCATACACCTTTACCTTCTTCAATTTGATTTTCTGCCTTTAGAGGCTTTGCGTTCAAGAATTCTCAGCTCTATAGATCAGTTGTGGGCAGTTTACAGTACCTTAGAGTCACTCGTCCAGAATTAGCATACTTTGTGGGCAAAATTTTACGGTTTATGCAAAATCTCTTGGATGAGCACTGAAAGTTAATAAAATGGGTTTTGAGATATATGCAAGAAACACTCAACTTTGGTTT
This sequence comes from Arachis hypogaea, assembly GCF_003086295.3. Classification (NCBI taxonomy): domain Eukaryota; kingdom Viridiplantae; phylum Streptophyta; class Magnoliopsida; order Fabales; family Fabaceae; genus Arachis; species Arachis hypogaea. The sequence continues at coordinate 73,325,018 of NC_092037.1, forward strand.
ACACTTACAGAAAACAAGTGTTCAAATTGTTAAAGCCTATAGTGATTCTGATTGGGTAGGGGACCCAAATGATAGGAAGTCTACTAGAGATTTCTATATTTTTCTTGGAAGCAATTTGGTATTATGGAGTTCTAAGAAGTAAGGTGTTGTTGCCAGGTCTAGTACTAAAGCAGAGTATAGGGCTATGGCTGATTCGGTTGCTAGACTAATTTTGATTAAGAACCTTATGGTTGAATTAGGAGCTAAACTCTTAAAAGCCCCATCAGTTTACTGTGATAACCTAAGTGCTGTGTTGCTGCTGCCAATCCAATTTTGCATTCAAAATCAATACGCTTTGAAACTGATCTTTATTTTGTAAAAGATTATATTACAAAAAGAGTTATTCAAGTGAGTCATGTTCTTGGAGCTATGCAACTGGATGATATGATGACAAAATCATTACCTAGTGTTACCTTTCCTGAGTTCAGGTCAGAGCTAATAGTTGAAGACTTGAAAAAATTTATTAGTAAAAGCAAGCTCAGTAGAGAGGATCACAGAAGAAAATCAGAGAATTTTAAAAAACTCAGAAGTGTGAATAGTAGCCGTCATGATGAAGAACTAAAGCATTCTCTTTAGAATGTGGCAATAGAAACAGAATAGCCAAGTAGCAAGGGTCATGATAGATAGTACTAGTTGATGCAAAACAAAATTAGTGTAAAATAAAATTGGTATACAATTAGTTAGCATTAGCATTACAGTTAGTCAGTTTGTGATAGTTAGTTGGTCTATAATCAATTTGCTAGTTAGTTGGTGGTTAATTTGTAATTAAACACATGTCAATTAGTTAGTTTAGTTTGTGTGGAACTCAATAAGACAACTGACATTCTTCTACTCTAAGTAGCTAGAGTTGAATTATCATTGGGTCATTTTTTGAACTCACTTTACTAAAATACAATTCAAAATTTTTTTCTTCTCTTTTCTAATCTAACTTTCTCTCTTTGTTCATGAACTCTCACTTTCTTTTACTTTCTCTCTTCTTTGAGCTTGATATCCTTCATGTTGCACATATTTTTTCTTTAATTTCAGCAGAATCACTGAATTACCTTTATAATTAAGATATTCTAATTATCAAATTTTAAAATTTCTCCGTTATATCAAATAATATAAATAAGTATCATACAACTTGTAATTACTTTTTAATAATTATAATCGTTCTACTCATTTTTTTCCTACATAAAAAACAGAACAAATACAAATAATTTTCGTAACAAACAAATTATAAGATTCTCTACATTTTCTATACAAATTAACTCTCTAATTCTATAACTCTACTATACGAGTTTATGTTTCTATCTTAAACATGCCATTCTTAAATTAAACATGTTTCGATTTATAATTAATTCCACTTATTCTTCATTGAAATATTAGTACACAAGTCATGGTATATATGTGTTCATTCTGAAATCTTGAATGATGCTACAAAGTAATAATAATTATATATATCATTCGAGAATATTTAAATTAATGACATATCACGTCAAGCACCAAAATGGAATAAGATGACAGCATTGATGACCTAAAAAAATCGCATTATTGTGTTGAACAATAATTAAACATTTTTTTTTGATAAAAAAATATTAATTGAAAAACTTTTTAATTGAGGAAATGGTGTCTGGCTATTATAATGTCCTTTTACAGTTTTACCTTGTTCTTCTCTGTCCATTGTATTTAAGCTACTTCTCTACTTTTAAAAATAATGTAACTTTAACAGACAATTTAGATTATGGGTCACTTTTAAAATTGAATAAATCAATTTATTTATTAGTAGGGATTTTCAATTTTTCTTTTAATAACATTACAATAAAAATCATTTTTAATAATAATAACTTAACAGTCACTATGATTTTTATTTAATTTATGTTTTTGTGGCAATTATATATTTTCTGTTATTACTATATACTATAATGACAATTATATATTTTTTGCCGCCAATAAAAAATTTTTACTGGCAAATATAATTGTTGTTAAAATTTTTTAGCAACAAAGTATAAGACAACTAATATCTAGTTGTCGATAAATATATTAACGGTTATTTTTACTACTGCTAAAAATAAAATAAATGACCACTAAAAATAAATTTTTAGTATGGTATGTAAATACACAACAATGGATTGCAAATTAAATTTTGTATTTTTTGAGTACCTAAATCAGTTCCTAATAATTTTAAAAGCAGACATTTTAGTTCTCAAGAAAAATTAATATATAAAAATATCTTAAAATTTTATTCTGGCAGACAAATTAGTCCTTAGTTTATTTTCTAGTAGAGTAATTACCTAAATCAATCTCCAAAAATTTTAAAAGCAGATATTTTAGTTTTCAAAAAATTAATATACAGATAAATCTCTAACATTTTTTTCTGTTAAACATAACAATTTCCCGTTTATTTTTTATCATGACTCACTAAATTCTTCAAGTATTTATTAAAAAATAATATTAGTAGATATTATAATTAAATTAACTTTTAAGGTTAAGTTAAACCTATTTGATTTATAATAGTATTTTTTCAAAAAAAAAATATTATTGAACCATCTTCACTATATACAAAATTCCAAATCCAACAAAAAAAAATAGTAAGTCTCATATTCTCTTAAATTAAAAGTATATTATTGGGTTTGTTTAGTTTCATGTTTTGTTGTTTATACATTTTATAATATTTTATAATGTGTGCAAAAATCATGTTAACAAAAAAAAAGTGTATCAAAAATATGCAACTTAATTTTATATGTATAATGTTAAATTGTTAATAAGAATTCGACAATATCCTATTTTATAAAACATGTTTGTATTAATAGAAAATATTTTAATTTAGATTTCAAAGCATCATTATTCATCTTGTTTGTTTCTAACAAAAATAGTGTATTAATGTGTTAGTGTCATCATCCACATTCACAAAGTTAAGCTAATAATAATAAAGGTTGACATATAGTAAAAATAAAATGGATGGAGGACTGTTATGTCTGACAGAAAAAATATTAGAGATTGATCTATGTATTTTTTTTGGGACTAAAATGTCTGTTTTAAAATCTTTAGGGATTGTTTTGGGTAATTATTCTGTTGGAAAATAGATTAGGGACTAATTTGTCTGTTGGAATAAAATTTTAGGGATTGATTATTTGTGTATTAATTTTTTTAGAAACTAAAATATGTGTTTTTAACATAGTTGTCAAAATCGAACCGATAATCAAACCAATCAAACTACTGAGTTATTAATTTATTAGTTCAACCGATAAATTATTGATTAAACCAGTAGAACCGGTCCTATGTAAATAATAAATATAAAATAGTCTAAAACTTAAAATTAAAATTATATATATATACTAATATTTTAAAAACAATCAAATTTCAACAAATTATAAACAACAAATTATAATCTAGTTATTATTAAATAAGTATATAAAATTTTAGTATTTTTTTATAATAAAATTTTTTAATTTTATTTTTTATTAAAGTAAATATTTTTTATTTTAATAACTAATTAATTAATTTATATTTATTATATTATTATATACTATATGTATATATTGAAAAATAATATTAATAAATATTATATAATCATAAAAAATAATTATATTGTAATTAATAAAAATATTTGATATTTTTTATTTATACATATTTAATTATATTTATATTAAAAATTATGAATAATAAAAATATAATTAATTTAAATATTAAGTGAATATAAAATTAAAATAATATCTAAAAAAAATAATGTACGTTTTTACTATATAATTAATAATTAGCATTTAAAATAATAAAGAACAACAAAAGGTGAAGGTTAATGGCGCTTATTAATTTTTGTTTGGGGATTTTAGTGAAACAAAACCCGCTCCCCTCAAGGTTATTTGCTGCTGTTGGGGTCCAAAATTGCCTCAAGTCAACTCAATTGGAGTGGAGCTTATTTACGCAATAAGAACCGCACCAATTCAACTAATTTGTAGCAGTTTAAAAAAATATTGGTAATTTTTAGCCGTTAAGTCCCTTTTTTTTTGTAGTGCAAGGAGAGTATACAAGTATAAAAAAGACCTATGTTTAAACTACATATTCGTCAATTTTAAAATTTTCTTTTGAATGATTCGGTTTTATCGATTTTCACCGGTTTTAGACAATTTTTACCGACTTTGACCAATTTTATCGATTTTGACTGATTCTATTTTTTAAATGGTTTAAAAATTAGACCGGACCGATTGAAAATTTGGTTTATTAATTTATCAGTCGAACTGACCAATCCGATCCAGTTCTTATAATTATGGTTTTTAAAATTTTTAGAGATTGATTCGGATAATTATTTTATTTTTTTAATAAAAAATTTAATTGATAACTTCAGCGCGCATACATACTCACAAGGCAGATGTTAGCTAATTATGGTTAATTTCTATTTTTATAATAATAATCATAATAATAAAACTTATATTAGGGTTAACTTCTATTTTCATTTTCTAAAGATATACTAATGTTATCTTCACTTGTATCACAAACAATTTGTTTCCTTTAATGTGTGCATACATATATTTAGTAAAAACTTCATTATTATCTACAAGCTAAGATATTTAGCACCAACTACTAATTATTTGTCTAAAAATAATTCAGACATTGGATTATCCATTATATAAAATTTCCACATATTAATGCATGTTTTGGAAAAACGTCCTTGTTTCACAAGCAAAAATATTTGTTTAATTTTATTTTTCTCTATAAAAAACAATGTAGTATTATAGTATATAAACCTTCCCTGAAAGGGGGAGGTCGGTGGCTCAGTTTTTCCCCACCAGCTAGCTTCTAATTATAAAAGGGGCAAAAACAAAAAAATTATTGGTATAATTTTATATGCAATAATGTAACCAATATATACATTCCTAATTAATTCATTGAACTCGATTATTAGAACACCCACTACTAAAAAAAAACAGATTAGTTGTGGATTTTTCTGTAAATTTTGACCAAAATTTGTAACTAATTTTATTTTTGTAATTTTTGCTTCGAATTTAAATCCGCAACATATGAGTTCATGAATAATTGTTATTGTGGATTTTTAAATTTGCAAGTAATTTACCTATGAATTTTGAGGCGAAAATTTTGTGAAATTCGCAAATAATTTCCTAAATAATTAAACAATTTCGTTGAATTTTATTGTAAATTTAGGTGTGAATTTTTCGTAAATACCAAATTCATAACAAAATCCCCAAATGCAAGTGGTAACAAATTCGCAACTAATTAATTTTAGTAATAGTGACCATTCCTAATTAATCTTCCTACTTTTTTTCCCCTTTCCATCTTGGCACGCAAGAGTTTGGTTTAATTCCTTATTGAGTGTATTTTCAACGATATGGCTTATTGCTTATCTATCTATTTTCGTGAAAGGAAAAGCTTGTTATATTTTATGTTAATGATTGAGCATTTGGATAAGGATGTATGTATTGTTAGGCTTGGATTTGGTTATTCCAATCTTGTACTAGTGATTTAATTTGCATATTTTATACGACTCTCGTTATGTATTAATCTACACTTTATTAACAAGGAAAAGAATTAAACATCTATACAAACAAAAAAGAGGACAACTTGAGGGCAATTTTATTCCATTAATTAACTCATCAACATTAATTCATATATAGTAAGTACCTAAAATTTTAATTTGTATTGTTCGGATAATGGAAGCATGGTTACAATATGACATTGCTTAAGGGTTCAAATGCAAATTATATTGTGCTACAATAAATATAAATATATATATATATATATATATATATATATATATATATATATATATATATATATATATATATATATATATATATATGCAACAATTTTAGAGGGTCGCCCGCTTTTTTTAGTAATTTTAACTATCATTTAATTAATACAAATGTTAATAAATTATTTTTAATAAATAATTTTATTAATTTATGAGTATAAATTTTTAAAAATATAAATATAAATTATATTAATTTATGTATATAAGTTTTTGATAAATATAAATATAAATTATATATTTTTTAATATATAAATACTTTTAAATATAGATATAAATTATTATTGGCTAAATATTAGCTCAAAATAATAATAATTATTGATCATATAACGTTGCTCATATATATGATTAAGATGAATGACTAAAAACATTTAAACATTTAATACCATGGTAGATCTAAAATGCAAAACATGATACATGTGAAAATGCATTCATATAAATACAAAGTAATTTTTTACATTCAAGCATTTTTTTATACAAGTTATATAAGTCATTTATTTTTTTTCTTTTTTTTTTTTGTGTCTCCTCTTTTTCTTCTTCTTCTTCGTTTTTGAAGTGTTTCATCTTCATCGTCGTGTTTCTCTTCGTTCTTCTTTTAATTTTGCAACATTATGTATTTTTTTTTGTTTAATTTTTTTCCTCCCAAAAAGAATGATGAGAATATGAAATAAGAAAATGAAGAAGAAGAAGAAGAAGCAGCAGAAGATGAGGAGGAGAAAGAGGAAGTGTTATGAATTATGCATAAGGTGTACTTCAACGAATTTTGGGTGTATTTTTTAAATCCTTTGGGTGTATTTCTATAATCCTTTGGGTGCATTTCTATAATCGTTTGCGTGAAATTCTGTAACCGTTTGGGTGTATTTCTGTAATCGTTTGGGTGTATTTCTGAAGTTCTATTATCTTCAAAACGATTTCAAAACTTGATTTCAGAAACCATGAAAATCGAAAAAAAACGAAGCAAGAATACCAATGATAAACGCAGATAAAACAACGAATGAAAAGGTAAAGAGAGAACAAATTTGACAAGAAACTCGTTTTTATGGAGGAAGAAGAATAAGAGTAGGAGAAGAAGAAAGAGAAGAAGAAGGAAGAGGAGGAGGAGAAGGAGGAACGCGAAACACGCCATGAAAATCGTATATGGGCCAGCGTGCTTTTTGTTAAGTAATTCTCCCAATTTGTATAATTTGTAAACCAAATGACTTGTATGTGTAGCACTCCTCATAAATATATATAATGGAATTGAAAGAACGTTAAGATGGCCAGTAAACGAGTGAACTTATATTTTGGGTATGTCTAAAACGAACTCAACAATTATGGACATTAGATCTTATTAGATAAAAATCAAAAGCTAATATAAAAGAAGAGAATTGATAGACTCTAATAAATATAGAATATCCTAATACATAAATAAATATTTTAAATGACAATACTTTAATACATAATACTTTAAACGACAACATAATTTTTTATTCTTAAATAATTAAATATAAAATATATGAGTATTTTTTATTTATTAAAATTAATTATTATGTAAAATTTTTTTATAATATTAAAAAATTATATTAAAAAATTATATTAAAATAATATTTTAAACTATAACTAACATAAAAATATAAAATAATTAAAATTTTATTTTATATTAGTTGACAAATAATTAAATTATTATATTTAAAATTTATTATTTAATTATATTTATTAAATATTTTATTATATGATATAATTTTTTATAAAAATATTTTAAAAATATAATTTATTTAAAATATTATATATAATACATGAAAATATTAACTTTTTTATTTTTTTCAATTTTTTTAGAAAAACAAAATAAATAATATAATTTTAAATACATACTTAAATAAAAAAGTTAATATTTTTATGTATTATATATAACTTTTAAAATAAATTTTACTTTTACAAGTATTTTGATAAAAAATTATATAATATAATAATATATTTAACAAAGTAATTAATTAATAAATTTTAAATATAATAATCTAATTATTTATCAAATAATATAAAATAAATTTTAATTATTTTATTTTTTTATATTTTAGTTTAAAATATTATTTTAATATTATAAAAAAATTTTGCATAATAATTAATCTTAATAAATACAAAAATTTATATTTTTTTGTATTTATTTAATTTAATTATACTTTTTAGAACAAAAAATTTCTATTTTTATATAGTAAAATATGTGATAATCTTCTTAATATATATATATATATATATATATATATATATATATATATTATTTTTTTATTCACCAGATAATGCTATATCTAAATAGTTAACTTTTTTTGTTACACTTGTTCATAAATTAAGAATAAATTAATTTAAAAATTTAAAATTTTTCAGTTTTTTTATTTTTTAGATATTATTGGAATTTTTTTTTTACTTTTAGAAAAAATTTTATTTTTTAGATTAAAAATTAAAAAAAATAATAAATTTACAACTATGTTGTTTACTAAATATTGCTGGACTTTATTTTATTTTTCTATTTTAAATAAAAAATTAATCATATAATTTAAAAATTTAAAAATAAAAAATTTAGTTTTTTAAAATTTTTAATTTTTTTTAAAAAATATTTTTTTATTTTTTATTCACCGAATAATACTATACCCGAACAGTGGACTTTTTTTTTGCTGTACTTGTTCACAAATTAAGAATAAATTAATTTAAAAAATTTGAAATTTTTCAATTTTTTTATTTTTTAGATATTGTTGGAATTCTTTTATTTTTTTACTACTAGAAAAAAATTATTTTTTTAGTTTAAAAATTAAAAAATAATAAATTTACAGATCTATTATTTACTAGATATTGCTAAACTTTATTTTATTTTTCTATTTTAAATAAAAAAAACTTAATCATATAATTTAAAAATTCAAAAATAAAAAATTTAATTTTTTAAAATTTCTTATTATATATATATATATATATATATATATATATATATATATATATATATATATATGGGTGGCAAAATGGATCGAGTTCGTGGTGCCGACTCGCTGAATTCGCTAAAAAAGATGGATCGGACTAGGATTTGAAACCTGTTAAATTAAAAAAATTAGCTAAACTGACAAATTTTTTATGCAAATTTTTTATAATATTAAAAAATTATATTAAAATGATATTTTAAATAGTTATACTATAACAGATTTAATATGTTTTCTGATTTTAATGTTATTATATGATTATAATTATTTAATATATAAAAAGATCACTAGATAGTATATATTAGGGATGACAATGCGGGCTGATTCGCCCCGCCAACTAAAGTGGGTACAAAATGTTAGCCGTTTGATTTTGTTTTTTTTTTTTAAAATAAAATTATTTAAAATTAACAAAAAAGTAATAATTAAACAATTAAATAAAAATAAAAAATAGTTAAATTATAATATAATTTTTTTACTATCTTTTTTAAAATTTTTAACTTCAATAAAATTGTTCGAAATAATATTTTTCAATAGAACCATCTTTATTTTAAAAAATAAATCACTTAATTTGAACATATATAAGAACCTGTAAAATAAAATAAATAAAGTCACGTAATTGAAACATATATATATAATTTGGCGAATTTTTTTAATTTGACAGGTCTCAAATTCTAGTCTGACCCACCTTTTTTAACGGATTCGATGGATCGGCCCGACAGATTCGACCCGTCTTACCACCTCTAATATATATATATGTACAAAAAGATTATCACATATTTTATGTTATAAATATAGAAATTTTTGTTTTAAAAAATATAAAATAAATAAATACAAAAAATATAAATTTTTTATTCATTAAAATTAATTATTATACAAATTTTTTTAATAATATTAAAATGATTTTTTAAACTACAACATAAAAATATAAAATAAATAAAATTTATTTTATATTATTTAACAAATAATTAGTTTATTATATTTAAAATTTATTAACTAATTACTTTATTAAATATATTATTATATAATATAATTGTTTATCAAAATATTTGTAAAATAAAATTTATTTAAAACGTTATATATAATACATGAAAATACTAACTTTTTTATTTAGGTATGTATTTAAAATTATATTTTTTATTCTGTTTTTTTTTAATTAAAAAAGTGAAAAATTAATATTTTCATATATTATAAACAATATTTTAAATAAATTATTTTTTAAAAATATTTTTATAAAAAATTATATTATATAATAATATCTTTAATAAAAGTAGTTAGTTAATAAATTTTGAATATAATAATCTAATTATTTATCAAGTAATATAAAATAAAATTTTAATAATTTTATATTTTTATGTTATAGTTTAAAATATTATTTTAATATAATTTTTTAATATTATAAAGAAGTTTTGCATAATAATTAATTTTATTAAATAAAAAATACTCATATTTTATATTTATATATTTTATATTTAATTATTTAAGAATAAAAAATTTTGTTGCCGTTTAAAATATTGTGTATTAAAGTATTGCCATTTAATGTATTTATTTATGTATTAGGATATTTTATATTTATTAGAATTCATCAATGCTGTTCTTTTATATATATTAACCTTTGATTTTTATCTAATAAGATCTAATAGCTTATATAAATATGGCTCATTCAATAAACATATAATTATTGAGCTCGTTTTAGACATATTCTTAATATAATTTTATAAGAATATGAGTTTTTATTGTTATTTTAGAGTAAATTATTATTTTAGATCTTAAAGATTTAGCTTTGATAGCATATACTTCACAAAAATAAATAAATAAATAAATAAATAAATAAAGATATAATATCTTAACCTTTTAAGGATTATTTTAATTTTATAGAATGCACAAAATATCAAGAGACACATTATAAAAGGTTTTGAAGATCAAATTTCGGTTTGATTTTTTTCAAGTACATTTAGGAAAAATGAAATATTTTTAGCTTTGTAAATTTTTTTTGGCGATTGTTTATGACGATATGAGAAAAAATTTTAAGAAACAAAGAAAAATAATTCAAAAATCAAATTTTATTTCAATTTTTTTATCTACATTCTAAATAATTATACAAATATTTTTTACATAAAAATTTGAATCAAATACATGAACTAATTACAATTATGATGAAACTATTTTTTCTAATATTTGTTTTGATATGAATTTTGTCGAGAAATATTATTAAACTGGATCTATCTTTTTATATAAGAAGGCACAAGAATATATATTTTATCGAGAATATTAGAAAGACAATATCTAAAGTTATTTTAATAATATAATATTTATAATTTTATATATATATAATATTAATAATTACATATTTATTATATCTAAAATTACAGAATTATTTTAATAATAATTAATGAATATTAAATAAGATAAATTTGATTATTTAAATTAATTTTTTTATTATCTCTCAAATATTACTTTTTATTCTATGCACATCAAATGCCAATTGATTTTAGCCAAACTAATTAATAACGTCTTAAAGATTGTATTTGTTTATAGGTACGGAAGACAAAAATATAAAAATATAAAATTATATTTAATAAATAAGATATAAATAAAAATATTATATTTAAAAATATTAAATTAATATATTTTATATTTATCTTGATTAAAAATAAAAATACTAACAAAAAAATATAATTTATTTTTATATTTTATATTTTTTGTTATTTTTATTAATTTTTATAATTATATGTTTTATTATTATATTTTTAAAATTTTAAATAAAAAATAAAAATTAATTAAATTTTTATAATTTATTTTAATTTATTATCAAATAAAATATAAAATTTTTTAATTTTTATATATGTTTAATTATCGGCGTCTTATTTTACTATGTTCTGATGACCAAACGCAACCAAAGTGATTTTTTGTATTACAGCTTAGTAATTTACAACCAATCTGTTTCTATCCATAATCCAATAGTTGTAGGCTTTTATTGATTTTGAAGTTTCATAAGTTTCGCTTTCTATGAATGTAATTATAAGGGATAAGAAAAGTTAAACTAATATATACTTTAAGAATACATATCAAGGTTATTAATAGTATAAATTTTTAAATTATTTATTTTAATAAATAAATAACAAATAAATTGATGAAAATTTTAATTTTATATTTTTATACAAACTTTTTTAATTAATAATTTTAATATACAAGGACAAAACTTCTTATAGATTAAAGGGCAATTCTTCCCTCTAAATTTTAATTTTTTTTATAAATTATATATAAACTTTGATTTATCTCTCTTTAAAATTTTATTTTAATTTTTTATATTAAAATTTTATTCTAATTCCGCCTCTATGTGTTTAGTTTTAGGACACATGTAGTTAAAAGGGGAAATTTTGAATAAGAAAATGACGAAATAATGCACAAATTTACTTTAAGTATCCTTATTTTTTTTTTTTAAAAAAAGCAATAATGTTTCCAAAGATATATCCAATACGAATAAGAATACAGATACAGTACATATATTAATATTGTACCAAATAATGTACCATACTTATAGATACATGCACCCGATTTTAGCATATCACACCTATTATTCGTTGTGTTGCTCTTCTTATAATTGATTCCACGTACAAGGAAGATAAAGCCAAAAATTTTGTTGCTGATTCTCATATTGGAAAATGTTAACATCCAATTCATAATATCACGTGTCCATATATATATATGCTACATTATTATCAATAGTTTTAACAAATAAATTGTTTACAAAATTAGTGTTAGATAGAGCTATATAAATTATTTTATAAATTTAATTTAATATACTGTTAATATAAAATAATTTTATGTATATAGTTTTTGTTTGCGTACTATTAAATCGATAAAAAAAGATTTTTTATGTATAAAATAATTTTATATATATATATATTTAATATATAATATTATATTAGTAAAAATAATTATATTTTATACTAATAATATAAATAATCAACTAAAAGAATATAATTAGATAATTATATAGAATACTTTACGCTGTCAATATATTAAAATTAACTCTTATCTTATATCCTAATATGTCGTTTATGCAATAAAATTTTTCAAATTTGAAGGATAAAAAAAAGTCTACAAATCTACTCGAATTTATGTTACAACAAAAAAAAAAATCTTACGGCTATTATTATTTGTTAAAATATAAATATTTTAGTAGTACAATACTTTTGAAGTCACTAATTTTTTTAAGAAATATGTAAAATATATTTTTAATACTCGTTAATTATTTAATAAATAATATTTGAACAATTTTGTATGACCAAATAACTGTAAAAATAATTTAATAAAAACACTTTTATTGAAATTTCGTAATTATTGATAATAAAAAATAAGTATCAAGAAAAAGTATTTTTAAAGAATATATTCTTTTTTGAAATTAATGATCACTAAGAATATATAATTTAAACTCCCATTGTTTTTACAATTTTTAAGGAAACTTAAAAATGTTCTAAGTAGATATTAATGATCCTGAAAATTATTCTATCAAAATAATTATCTTTTAATAATGGCCATTAAAAATGCTCATTCTTGTATTATATTCAAATTTGTATATAAATCTTTTAGCTTGGTTATAAAACATCCGATACCACACAAAACTATTTGTCTTGAAATGTAAACAATAATTGACTCAAAATACATCAATATATATCTTCCCATTCCATTTGCTTGGCCCAAAATCCTCAACCTACAATAATAGTTCTCCATTTAAACGCCAATAGTCCATCACAATAATCAATTATTCCCTAGCATTTTATGAGTCCTCCTCCTCCAGATAAAATTTGAGGTGGAAAGAGCACAAAATTCCATAGTTATCCTATCATCTGATATATTTAATATAAAATAATAATAAATAGATAAATAGTTATCTATCTACGTCCGGTCCTATAAGTGCACTTAGGACAATCTTCATTAATGGCCGTAAGGTATATGTCTAAGCTATGAATGACAAAATAAGCATCTATGAAGCAGAGACATTTATACGATACAGGATACAATATAATATAAGATACACAGTAGAGATGTCAAGTAAATAACCTCCGCCCCAGATTTACTTTCTATTTTCGTTCTCGTTTTTTATCGTTAGAAAATATTGTTTTCTATCCCTATTTTTTATAAAGTTTCATTTTTTTATAAAAACTTTATTTTTCATTTTTTTATAGTCTGACTAATTATTAATTTTTATAGAAATAGAGTTAAAAATATTAATTTTATATAAAAATAATAAAATTTTATACAAAAAAACTAAATAATAAGATAATAAGTTCTTTTAAAATAACACAATAGAAATACCATGGTGAACCAAAACACAAGGCAGTGAATAAGGTGGGAGACGCGACAGTAGAAAAGAGAATGAACACGACGATAGGATTATGAAAAGGAACGTCATGAATATAGAGAGCGACGCAATAAGAGTGATAGAACGGTGAGGAGTAACAATGCGGTGAAATGGGAGAGTGACGAGAGGGTATCTGCAGAGAGGTTGGATGGAATATGGACAATGCTAGGGATCTATAAATTGAAGAAGGGTTATGCGCGCAAATGAGGATTAGAAATTTTGAATATATATATATATATATATATATATATATATATATATATATATATATATATATATATATATATATATATATATGGAATATGTGAAATGATTAAAAAACATATATGAGAAGAGCAATGCTAGGGAACCAAAAGGCTATTAGCCAAAAACCAGCCAAAATATTTTTGGTGAATTCAAAATTTCTACGAATTAATATATATGGATTTTTTTCTGCTAAGTATCAGAATATTTCTTTTTCATATTAAATGGATGTTCTTTTATATATTTTTCGAATTTTTTTGTATTGCAAATGTGAATGCCTCTATTTCTTTAAAAATTTTATATATTTTTTTTAAATTTTATAGATATTTAATTATTTTTGCTAAAATATAATTAGATATTTCTTTTGTTAAGTATTAGGATGTTTTTTTTTTCATATTAAATGAATATTTTTTTTATATTTTTGTTTAAATGCTTGTAACATCCACGAGAAATTTTGTTTATAACCTGGTTGGTGATATTTAAGTCTAAGATTACAAAGGAAGAGACGTTTGTTGTCCCTAGCAAATCATCTACATAGGATGACGATGGTATTTATGTGGTAACAGAAATCAATTAGTGAGAAGGTGGATCTGGATTGAACTTGACAGATTCCCTCCATATGAGCTTTTTGACATCCTCTTCAGTGCATGTTGGATGCTCAAAGTCAAAACTAAATGGCCTCGGACAAACGGCTCATCATTGATGGCCTCTGTCGCCTCCTTAGATAGCACAATCGGCTTCAGGCTTATGCCGGAGCTACTCGGTCTCGATGCGCCTGTTCCTGTCGCTGTTGACGCCGGCTTCGAGGGGGAAGTCACGTGCGCTGACGCGCGAAAATTCTGAGACTCGAACTCGAGTCCGAACATAAGGTTCACAAACTCCCGATCTGGTAAAGACAGTTCCGACTAGAAGCGGAAGCGATCGAAGGAGTGGGTTGCGGTGGGGAGGCGGAGAGGACCTGACGGTGAGAGAGAGATCTGTGTGTATGATTGTTAGAAGTGGGTAGATTAATGTGAGAGAGAAAATGAATGTTTTTATAGATTTTAATTAGGTTTAGTTAATCAATTTTTAATTTTTTAAATTTTGAATTTAAAAAATTTAAAATTAATTATTAATATAAATTAATGTGGTTTTGTTTAATTTTTGGCTGGTAACCTTTTGGTTCTATATACTTTTCCATATGAGAAATAAACCGTTAATGACAATTAAGTAAATTTATGAATTTTGGAGATTAATAGGGACGGGACAGGATCCCCGCGCCTGTCTCGAAAAAATTTTGTCTCGTCTCTAATTCTGTGAAAAAAATTTTCTACAGTCGAATCTCCATTCGAAATAGTCCCACAAGAATTTTTGCGTCTCAAAAAGTTTTGCCATTCCTAAATACACATATATTAACTTAATTAATATATATATTTTTTATTGATATTAAATTATAAATTTATTTTTAATATTTTTAATTATATAACATATTTTAGATAATTTTTATATTAATAATTAATAATATATATTTAAACTTTTTCAAGTTATTATTGATAAGATTTTTATCTACGGACAAAATCTATTAATAAATTTATTAGTAAGAAGAGATTCGACTACAAAAAGTCAAAATTCATTAATAAATCTATTTGTGATCTAACATTTTTTAAAAAATAGGAGAGTAAGGATTGTATATATTTGTGTAATTAAAGAGATGTATGATGGGGTCACAACTAGTGTGAAGACTCAAAGTGGTGTGACAAAAAAAATTTTATTGGTATAGGATTACACCAGAGATCATCTTTAAGTCCATATCTTTTCACATTAGTCTTGGAAGTACTCACAGAGCACATCCAAAAGCCGGTGCCATGGTGCATGCTTTTTGCAGATGATATCGTCCTTATGAGAGAGTTAAGGGAAGACCTAAATAAGAAGTTGGACTTATGAAGAGAAGCTCTAGAAGTGTATGGTCTGCGCATAAGCCGTAGCAAGACAGAATATATGGAATGTAAGTTCAGTCTGAGAAGGAAAAATACTAATATAGAGGTGAAGATTGGAGAAAATATTCTACCAAAAGTTAAAAGTTTTAAGTATCTTGGGTGCATCATACAAGATAATGGAGAGATTGAACATGATGTAAATAATAGGATCCAAGCAGGTTGGTCAAAATGGAGGAGTGCATATGGTTTTATATGCGACAAAAAGTGCCTTTAAAACTTAAAGGTAAATTCTATCGCACTGCTATAAGACCGGCTATGCTTTATGATACGGAGTGTTAGGCGGCCAAAGAGGAGCACGAACGTAAGTTGAGTGTGACAGAAATAAAGATGTTGAGATGAATGAGTAGTCATACGCGATTGGATAAAATAAGGAACGAAGATATAAGGAAGAGAGTCGTTGAAGTAGCACCCATTGTGGAAAAGATGGTTAAATCACGTTTCAGGTGGTTTGGACATGTGAGAAGAAGACCGACAGAACACCCAATCAGGAGGGTGGATGAGATGGAAGATGGATAAGGGGTGAAAGGAAGAGGAAGATCTAAGAAGACCATCCATAAGGTGGTCAAACGATATTTACATGTAAACGGTCTTTTTGTAGACATGATACATGACAGAATACAATGACATCGTTTGATTCATGTAGTCGATCCCACCTAGTGGGACAAGACTTTGTTTTTGTTGTTTGTTGTTGTTGATCTAACATTTTTTAGTAGTAAAGATTGAATATTCGTAAGAAGGTTTTTTTTATATTATATTAAGACTAAGACACAAATACAAAATGACATGCATACTAGAGTCGGATGAGTGGCCAGAATATATTCAACAAGCGAGCAAGACAATTTAAAGTATCATACTTCATGGGCATCAGCTCTATGTATTAACACACAATGCAAAAATCAAAGGAAGTGGTGAAAAGCGATTGTGAACAATCTAAGGTTTCTGTGCTATCATCACCACCAGTTTAGAAGATCTCTACACTAATAATCTACATCACCATCAAAGATTCGAAACGTGTGAACCAAAGGGTACCATAGTCATTGTCATCCAATAAAAGATTAGAGGAGGCCCAAAACTCCAAAAATTGGGGGATCATAATTCATAAGTATAGATGATATATTGATACCTACAAATGAATTCACCATGCTATTTATTTATTTATCTAGCTACCTAAGTGATGACTAATTCTCTCGTAGAAAGAGCTATTTGAAGAGGTAAACGAATAACCATAAAATATCTTAGTGATGGGCAAAAATATTTTCAACTTAAATGAAAATAAGAGTCGAAGAATATTGTTGGCACTTGGCAGAGTAAAAAAGTAGGGATGACAGTGGATAAAAGAAAGTCTTAAAGAAGGAAATCGACAAACTATATGGACAAATCTTTTCGAGAGGACTCGGAGAAGGAAGCCTCATGGCTCCCCCCTTATAATTCGAAGTAAGCATTTTCCTATGCCTTGAAGAAAGGGTGACAATAGGTAGAAAGGATGAATTTTTTATATAAATTCAACTCTATTTTATTTGTGAATCGAGAATATTTCAATTCTAATTCTATTTATTTTTAATCTGCGGATACTCAATTCTATCTGCGGGAGATGCAACATTATTATATAACTTGATTATAATTAAAAATATAATTTATTTTGTAAAAAAAATATCAAATTATCAATTAATGATTTTTTTTAGTGGCTAAGAATTTTTTATATTTAGTGAGAGATTTTTAGTTCAACATCTACTTGAAGCATATTTTTATATAGTATATAACATATACATATATAGGATACGAGTTGGTTGGATAAAATTGAAACTCGACCGACACCCTACCCAATCCGTACGAGAATTCTATCCGCACCCTGCCTTTCTCGCTGTGGATAAGATTATCAATCCTACCCGACTGGATTGGATTAGATTAGATACCCACAAATAAGATATATGTTGCTATCGCTACCTAAAAAAAAAGTATGTCTTGAATTAAATCAATTAATATATAAAAAAAGCCAAAAAACATAAAAATAACACAATTAAAAAGGAAAAATAAAGTGGGCGAGACTTGGCCAAAATTTTCAAAAAATCACGAGGTTAAGTCTAAGGATCATAATCTAGACATGCTTGATTAAAAAAAAATTATAATTTATAAGAATGTGACATGAAAAACTTACATCCAAAAAATAACTTTTTTTTTTTTCTAAAATTTGGGTTGAAAGAGCTTAATATCCACGGAAGTAACTGCTTCCTAGAACGTGGGAAGAACTACTTGGCCTTCTAGAAATTCTATAATGTGGTTTGTGGATAACCATGCTTGATTATTAAGAAAAACTATTTTGAGCTAAGGAACTCATCTATAAATAAAAGGCCTAAAAAATAAAATAAGAAGGTTATAAAAAATTTTTGAAATTAGTAATTTTTAGTATTTTTGGCTATTATTTGACCATCATAAATATTAAATTATTTTTAATAATTAAATTTTATTATTAATTCATATGTAAAAATTTTAAAAAATATAAATACAAGCTGTATTGATTTATGTGTGCAAACTTTAATAAATATAAATACAAGTTACATATGATTTTATGTACAAAATTTCTGTAAATATGGATACAAATTATTATTGATTAAATATTGACTAAAAATAATAATATTTACTAGTCATATAACATTGTTAGAAGTTCATTCTACAGCTCACAAGTACGCTTACATTCTAAAGAATTTCCATGTCACAGTGACGAAGTAGAAGAGACAGAATGTGATTGCATGTGAGTGTTGTACACTATGTTTAGTTGGTGTTTCTTTCTTTTTCTTCATTCTTAATTCCAATTTATGTTCTCTTAGTTTTAGTTTCCCCATTTATTTTACAGTATTTCAATGTTTCAATTTTGTTTTAAATTATTGGCAGATCTTTTTTTTACCAAAAATATATAATTTCATTCATTAGAAGAGAAATTACAAGTGTTTACAAAGAAGGACAACTAATAGAAATAATAATCATATTTGAGAGATAATAAAAAATTAATTTAAATAGTCTAAATTTATCTTATTTAATATTTATTAATTATTATTAGAAGGATAATTTATGTTAATCGGATAAAAAAAATTATGCAAATTAGATGTTCTAAACTAAAATTAATTACACATTTTATTGTAAATAACTCTATATAAATCGAATCAATTAAATTCGATTTATACTAAATATACGTAAATCGAATTGAGATGTTCGATTTATTTTTACTAAATTAAATCGAATCAATTAACTATATTTAAATTAAAAATACAAAAATTCTCTCTTAATAAGTTGAATCTAATACATTCGATTAGCATATTATAAAGTTGCTGTCATTTGAATTGGAGGAAATCCACTTATTCATGCCAATCCTATCTTTTGACAACTCTCCTTTCCTCCTCATATGTTTTTTTTTTATTCCCCTTAAACAAGTACGATGAAAACTTAATAATAAGTTCCTTTTTCATGATCACTCATATAATATGAGAGCTAAGAGTTAACACTAATTATATTTATAAGTATAAATATTATTGTATTGTTATATTAAATTAGAATAATAGTATGTTTTATATTATTATAAAAAAACACAAAGTCAAAATCCAACTTTTTTTTTATTATTTTTATCTATTTTTTATAATTATATTTTTATTATTCTATTTAAAAGTAATCTATTAAACACAATAATTAGCGTATATCTAGGGCATCACTACTTAAAGAAAAATAGAATAAATTATGTAAAATTCTTTTAGGATAGAATAAATGATGAAAAAATTAATTTCTTTCTAAATTTGTGAAATTGACTATTAAATGGAGATGAATTGAGGACTATTACTTGATTATCAAGACATGATAAGTGTAACACCTTTATTTTTTCAAAAAATTTAATTATAAATTAGATATATTTTATCTTATTAAATTGAATTTTTTATTATAGAAATTATTTTATTAAAGGTATTTAAATTAATTTTTATGAACTAAAAAAATTAACTAGATTATCTTTAATTTTAAATTAGAGTAACTACTTGAAACTAATTGATGAGTTTATAAATAAATAGTATTCTCAAAAATAATTATATTTGGTTTTTAATTACTACACTACCTTTACCGTTTTAACCAAATCCTAACCTTAATTCTCAAAATCAAACCTACACTAACCCTAATTTTATCCTAACACACACTTACTCACTCTTTTTCTCAGTTGCCACCCTCTTACCTCACACTCACACACCCCACGGACAGAACAAAAGAAAAGAGAAAAAGGGAGAGCTCGAGAAAGAAGAAGAAGAAAAAGAAGAAGAAATAAGGAGAGGAAAAGAGGGAGACGACACCGGTAGATGTCACTACCATCGTTGTCGCCGTCTGACGAACGGATTTTTGTGTGGTCTAGAATTCACAAATAAACTCTCGTTGCAAGTATAGTTTCTAAACCACAAAGAATCATTTCATACAAAAGTTTTGGTTGTCACAAGTAACAAACCCCTAATAAAATTGATAACCGAAGTATTCAAACCTCGGGTCGTCTCTCAAGGAATTGCATGGAAGTGTTCTTGTTATTGGTTATGAGGTTGTATCTTTTTGGGCTTTTGAAATAGGGAACAAGGAAAGTAAATGACAAGAAAGTAAACTAATAGCTAAGAAAGCTCTTGGCAGGGTATGAGAACTAGAAGTCCTATCCTAGTTATCCTTATCAATTATGATGAGAATTGTCCGTTGCTCCCACTTAGTTAACCTCTAACTGTGGAGAAAAGTCAAGTGGTCTAATCAATTTGATTCCTCAAGTCCTAGTCAACTCTTAAGGAAAGACTAGATTTAGAGGGATCCAAATCAACCAGCAACCTTCAATTAACAATCAACAAAGGAGTTTGATAATTCAAGAGTCTCCAATTACTCAACTGAAGTCAAGAATATAAAAATCTAACTTAAAATCCTCCCAAGCATTTTATCAAATACTTGGAAAGCACAACTTAAAAATATAGAAAAGTAATAAGAGACAATAAAATCCAAACAACCAATTGTAGCATCAATAACATAAATTGAAGAAAGTAATCATAAATATAAAATACCTCAAATTGCATTAAATAGAAAATCAAATCTAACATGGAGTTTGTAAACCAAATTGGAAAAATAAACAACTCAACAAGAGAAATAAATAAACCAAAGTACTAGAACAATTAAAGTAGAAGAGAAACTAAATTAAAGGAACATTGAACCTGAAATTGATGAAGAAATAAACATAAAACTAAGAATCCTAAAACCTAGAGAGAGGATAGCCTAATATTGTGAATTATTAGAAGTGTATGATGATTCCTCCACTCTGCAGTCTCTAATATGTGTTTTCTGGGCCAAAAATTTGGTTAAAAATAGCCCATAAATTGCTGGGGGTGAATTCTGATACGCTGAAATTTCGCAGATGCACGCGTGCGCGTGATGCACGCGTGTGCGTTGCTTTTCTGTACGGCCACTATGACAAATTATATATCATTTCGAAGCCCCGGATGTTAGCTTTCCAACACAACTGAAACCGCCTCATTTGGACCTCTGTAGCTCAAGTTATGACCGTTTGAGTGCAAAGAGGTCAAGGCTGACAACTCAACAATTCCTTCAATTTCTTGTATTTCTTCCACTTTTCCATGCTTTCTTTCCATCCTCTAAGCCATTCCTGCCCTATGAACTCTGAAGGCACTTAACAAACATAACACGGCATCGAATGGTGATAAGAAAGGATTAAACATAGCAAATTTAATGCCAAAGGAGTACGTTTTCAATCATAGCACAAAATCAGGAAGGAAAATATAAAACATGTAATTTACATGAATAAGTGTGAGAATAGTAGATAAAATCCACTCAATTAAGCACAAGATGTATCACGAAATAGTGGTGCATCACCGTCGTGTTGTAGAGAGAGGCCGTAGGAAGTTGTCACTATAGGAGGAGAAGGATGAGGTTGTCCGGCTGTGCACTACTATCTCTCCTAGGCTGTCTGCCATCATCGAACTCATGTCGCCGTCGATTGAAAGTCACTGCTATTGACGAGATTAACAGAACGCGAAGGGGGGAGGAGAAACTCGCAGAGGAGAGGGTGGCCTTTTCACCGCACCTCTGGTCGTTGAGAAACACCACTTTTGTCGCCAGAAAATGCCACTGTCAGAACTGCTGCTACTCCATTCCTTTTTTCTTTTAGATTACAGTAACTATTCTTGTTCCGGAACCCTCGCCGTTAGTGTTTTGTTATATTCTGTTAAAGATCTTGAGGTGTTGATGTCGTAGGGTTGAGTTACCATAATTGCATGCTGCGTTTGTGGCTGTCGCTGCTGCGGGGAGTCATCGAAACTGCTAGTGCTGCTGCTATTATCGCATTTATGTTATTGCTGTTAGTTCATTCACATAGTTGGGTCACGATTGAGGTAGATGCTTTTTCTTAAACTCATTTTATTTCAAGAAATTGTAATAAATCGATGTGAAAATATATTTCTGTGATTATGTGAATCTTATGGATTAAATTGAAATGTTTTGAATAAATGGAACTAGTTAAGTGATTTCGGATTTTTAAGCAATAAAATTAAATGAGTAGTTGTAATTAAGTTACGGTTGCTTTGTGAGGCTTATTGACGAAGTTTGATTGTTTGTGGTTATGAACTATGATTGATTTTCTTATTTTTTAAAAATGGTTGGTTGGTGGAATTCTTGATTATGTTGATTTCTTTGAGTTGGTGTTGTTGTAGTAGTGGTTTAATGAAAGTTTGATGGAAATTCTGATTTCTCTTGATTAATGATGTGGTACTAGTTGTTAAATGAAATCGTGATAAATTGAGTATCAAAAATCCTGTATTTTGAAAAGTTGTTGACGAAGGGATTGGTGAATTGTTGAAATTTATGGAACACTTGAAGGGTGGAAAAGTTTGAGTTTTAGAGGAGGTTTTGTCGAAATTTTTATGAGTTTGAATGAATTGAATAATAAAAATAATGAAAACCGATACTATTTTCATAAAGACTAGAGACATTGTCTTGATGTTTAACTTGATTACTTCAAATTAAAAACATGTTTTGCGGAATTTTAGTAAAATCTAAAGTAATAAAAGTAAATTGAAGAATTAACTTATTTGATTTTGATTAACTATGGAAAGGATTATGTTTTGGGAAGTTTTAGTGGATTTAAAATAATTGTTCAAGACTAAATGATAATGTTTCAATTAAGATTATGATTGGAAAAATAAAATGATTTTGAGTCATTTTGGTAAAAAAAATTTGGGATTTTCAAATGATGCAGAAAAATCTGCACTATGGTAGATTTTTAGCCCAACTTTGAAGAGCCATAATTTGGTGTTCGGAACTTAAAAATTTATGAAACTTATTTTGAAATAAAATTAGGGATATCTATTTTATTGTCTTTGAAGAACGGAGTCAAAACGAATTATGTACTAAAAGTTATGATCTTTTGAAAAATTGTGGTTAAAACTAAATTTTGCAGATTTTGCAGCAAGGGTAGCAGAACTAGGTTCTGTGCGTACACATGAAGCCTGCGTACACATCATTAAAAAATTCTTAAGAAACCGTGTCAGGTTCCGTGCATACGCACCAATGTGCATATTTTTCAGAAATGTTGATGTTGAATTGTTAAGCCTTTTCAGCAAGTTTATAACCCTCTGTAACCTCCATATGGAGTCTAATAACCATTTTAAAGGCTTTGAATATGTTAGGGTGGATATAATGAGTTTTATTGAATTTTTCTTCGATAAAAACTTGTTAAATAAGATATAAATGTTGTGAGAATGGTGGTTCGTCCCGCCCATGGTGAGGATGGTGTCTTTGTCCCGCTCACGGATTGATGATGTTAATTATTTTAATAACAAATGGGGTTATGATAAATTATAACTTATGAAATTGGTTAAGATTGTGATTATGATAATTGATTGGCAAGGACGTGGATTTTGTCCCCCTTGCACGACTAATTAGACACCTGCACCTGGCAATGATGGTAGTTTTATCCCGCTTGCACAGTGTTGCAATGAGACACTTGTACCTGACAAGGATGGTGATTTGTCCTGCTTATTCAGTGTTGTGGTGTAGACGTGAGGATGGTGGTTTTGTCCCGTCCACGATGAGGACGGTGGTTTTATCCCGTTCGCAGCTTGAATATGATTATGGTTATGTTTGATTATGATTATAATTGTGATTGTGATTGTGTTATGTTGGAGGTGGAAATTGTGACAGGGCACTCTTTCTACGAGACTTGATTATATATGCATAATATTTTATTCCCCTACATTCTCTCTCTGGTTGAAGGCAACAGGCAACTTTTTCTACGAGACTTGTTTATATATACATGTGATTATGATACCCCCAATGAGAAGGTGACAAGGCACTCTCCTTACGAGACTTATTTATACATGCATGAGATATTTTTCTCTTGGGAATGCGCATCAGAGAGCTGATGTCCGGGTTAACTACCGAAAGTGTCGGGTCTAGCAATATAAGCGACATATAAGCTCACGGTCAGTAGAAGAAACATGCATCAAGTGTATTTGTTTGTAATTTTTTCTCTCTTCTCTCTCTTGCTTCGGTCATATCACTCATTCAAAGAAGAAGAAAGAAGAAAACTGGAATGCATAGAGAGAAGGAAATGAAGAAAGGCAAAAGGAATTTTGCCAAATCAAAACAAAGAAAAAGGTTACAATCAAGTAGCTAGGCTCTCTTGGACAAAGCGCAACAAAAGTTTATTTCCTCTTTTGTGCTATAAAGGGGAACGAAGAAAAAAGCTTCAAAGTCTCAAGCATGGAAGAAGCAACAATGGAGAACGTGAAGCCATCTTGGGTCAGAAGTACATCAATAGTCAAAATAAAAACTTGAGGCCAAAGTCAAGCTCAATAGTCAAGATTGAAGAAGCTAAAAAAAAAAGGATGAGAGAGAGAAAAGGGCCACACAATACACACTTCCACCATGGAAAATAAGGTGCCACTTAGTAGTACTGAAAAAAAAAGTTACTCAGACAATGAAAAAAGTAGAAATGACCAACAGACTTAATATTATGTGTACACATGACTCATTAAAAAAATAGAGTGTACATCTGTTCACCGTGTGAAAATTTATGTGTACTTTTATTCATTCTTTCATCTTTCTATGACAATTCTAAAACTTCTTTACTGAGACCTTTGGACTAGGTTCTCACCCATCTATAGCCTTATATTTTTTAGAAAACGGGCGAAGAAACCTATGAAGAGTTTACTGAGCATTTGGTTGTGCTTTATTTGTTTTATTATCTTAGATATTTTTTCTCGCATTTATTATCATTATTTACATTTTATAAAGATGGATAAGAGTTGTGATTTTATATTATATATTTGTATATTATTTGTATATATTATTATTGTAAATATAAAATTGTTGTGATGATTTGTATGTATGTATGTACATATAAAAGAAAAATATTACCGATTTTTCCAATGAAAGTCAATGAGGATTGTAGGTAAATTAAAGGCTCCTACTTATTATTTTTATATATAGAAGTCATCGTAATATCCTTGTTATCAGAGTGGCGCACGCGAAAGTGTGACATTCTGGTGTGAGGATGTACAGTAAGAATGTGGATAGTTAAACTTGGAGAATAAGTAAAATAAGAATGTGAGTAGGACACTAATAACTACTCAGTATAATGTAGATTTTTTTCTATAAATAGGGGATTCAAAGAAATTCAAGGGGACTTTAACTAAATCTCAGCAAAATTTTTAATTGCACTAACACAAAAAAGATCATGAATTACCAGTGCAAATAAGTGTCTAAAGTTAACTCTTTTCTATCAATATTATTTCTTTTGCCTATTTCTTTTTCAGTTTATTTTCAACATTTGTAAATTCATTTTTGTTTGCCATTTCATTCATGTTCAAGCGATTTCTTCTTATCTCAGACTTTTAGTGGCATTTTGTTAAATCTATTTGATCTCATTTTAGTTATTTTTCTTGTTTGATCTTTGTTTGTACGATTTTATTGTCGTTGATTCAAGAATTCCATTATTATATTACTTGACAAGTTAGTTTCGACGCTACAATTGATAAGTCCTGGGTTGAGCTCACTTCCTTTAGAGGTTTCATATTTGCTCTCGAATAGAGATCATTGATACAAGCTTGAATCAACACTTGTGTTGACGTCAAACTAAAATCAAGCGAAACAAATTGGCATGCTCAGCGAAACCTTGGGCTGATCTAGTGTCAATTTTTGTATGTGATTGCGCAGTGAAATCTAATAAGAATGTTTGATAAAGCTTTCACCTTGACTGACATGTCGGATAGTGACGCTGGACAATATGAAAAATGTCACGAGAGGTCTAGAGGCTAAATCAACCTCTCCGATAGTCAGTATGGGTGGAATAATAACTCCTTAGTGGTTACAGAAAGAATTTCATCAACTACCCTTATTACTTGGCCTCTGTATGGTTACCGCCTAATTATTTCCCATCTTATAAAAACCAAAATGTTGTAGGTCGTAAAGAGGGACAACAATAAGAAATAACCATTTATATAACCCTTTGTCTCTTCTAAGATACTATCCACTGGTAAACAAAGTGGTTATAACCCTATTATATTTAACTACAATGCTTATAACCATCACTTGATGACTAACCTTCCATATTTAGGATCAGTATCCATGCCTATACAACCTAATATGACAATGCCAAGTATTTTTTCAACTTACGGCATGGGTTCAACCCATATAAGAAGGTCGACTATGGCTGGTCGATGATATATTTTTCCAGAGATATCAAGGAAGATTCTTGTTGGAACTGTGCCTCCAAATACAATCAAGTTCTTGGCTGTATTGAGGCAACAAATCAAAGATAGGCATCATGACTTAGTCAATATGCTTACACAGTAGATGGCTATGGTGTTAAATTTCATGAATATGAAATAATAATGTCAGGATAGAGCAAGTAGTGGCTCGATGTGTTGATGATATTGCTTGGGCAATTCATTGACCATTTAATCCTCTTATACTCCAATAGGTGTTGCACATATAAACAATGCACCAGTCATTTTAAATAGGGGAGATGATCCAAATAGAATACTAAATAAGGCAAGGGCCAATAATGCTTCTCAACCCTATGGCCAAAATATAACCCAGGTTGTCGAGCAAATTTTAAATAAAGAAGGATTTAATATAGGGGTCACAAACTAGCTTTATTTTATTTTGCCTTTTTCTGATTATGTTTTATGAGCTGAACTCGTTAGGGGCATAAACCCTCCCCCCCCCCCAAAATCCCTCATCAAGTTCTCATGAAAAAGTGATAAGTTGACTATCGAGCATGTGGCTTGATACATGGTGCACGAATTTGTAATCCGTACAACTAACCAGCAAGTGCAATGGGTCGTCCAAGTAATACCTTACGTGAGTAAGGGTCGATCCCACGGAGATTATTGGTTTGAAGCAATCTATGTTTATTTTATTAATCCTAGTCAGGATGCCAATAAGATTAATTGGATTTAATGATAAGAAGTCAAAGTATTTGGAATAAGGAATTGTTACTTTATTAATGGAGAATATGTTGGAGTTTTGGAGATGCTTTGTCCTCTGAATCTCAACTTTTCCTTGAAATCCTTTTCCCACACGCAAGGTCCCTTCCATGGCAAGCTCTATGTAGGGTGTCACCGTTGTCAATGGCTACTTTCCATCCTCTCAGTGAAAACGTTCCTATGCTCTGTCACAGCACGGCTAATCATCTGTCGGTTCTCAATCAGGTTGGAATAGAATCCATTGATTCTTTTGCATCTGTCACTAACGCCCAGCCTTCAGGAGTTTGGAGCTCGTCACAGTCATTCAATCCCAGAATCCTACTCGGAATACCACAGACAAGGTTTAGACTTTCCGGATTCTCATGAATGCCGCCATCAATCCAGCTTATACCACGAAGATTCTGATTAAGGAATCTAAGAGATACTCATTTAATCTGATGTAGAACGGAGGTGGTTGTCAGGTACACGTTCATGGATCGAGGAAGGTGATGAGTGTCACGGATCATCACCTTCTTCATAATTAAGCGCGAATGAACATCTTAGATAAGAACAAGCGTGTTTGAATGGAAAACAAAAGTAATTGTATTAATTCATCGAGACGCTGCAGAGCTCCTCACCCCCAACAATGGAGTTTAGAGACTCATGCCGTCAAAAAGTATGTAATTCAGATCTGAAAATGTCATGAGGTACAAGATAAGTCTCTAAAAGTTGTTTAAATAGTAAACTAGTAACCTAGGTTTACAGAATATGAGTAAACTAAGATAATTGGTGCAGAAATCCACTTCTGGGGCCCACTTGGTGTGTGCTGGGGCTGAGACTAAAGCTATCCACGAGTTGAGGCCTTTCTTGGAGTTGAACTCCAAGTTATAACGTGTTTTGGGCGTTCAACTCCGGATCATGACGTTTTTCTGGCGTTTAACTCCAGACAGCAGCATGTACTTGGCGTTCAACGCCAAGTTACATCGTCTATCTTCGCGCAAAGTATGGACTATTATATATTGCTGGAAAGCCCTGGATGTCTACTTTCCAACGCCATTGAGAGCGCGCCAATTGGACTCCTGTAGCTCCAAAATATCCATTCCGAGTGCAGGGAGGTCAGGATCCAACAGCATCAGCAGTCCTTTTTCAGCCTAACTCAGATTTTTGCTCAGCTCCCTCAATTTCAGCAAAAAAATACCTGAAATCACAAAAAAACACACAAACTCATAGTAAAGTCCAGAAATATGATTTTTGCCTAAAAACTAATAATATTCTACTAAAAACTAGTTAAAACATACTAAAATCTACATGAAATTACCCCCAAAAAGCGTATAAAATATCCGCTCATCACAACACCAAACTTAAACTGTTGCTTGTCCTCAAGCAACCAGATAAATAAAATAGGTTTTAACAGAAATTAAGAAGTAATAATATTTTAGAGTTTTAAATGAAGCTCAGATTCTTATTAGATGAGCGGGGCTTGTAGCTTTTTGTTTCTGAACAGTTTTGGCATCTCCCTTTATCCTTTGAATTTCAGAATGATTGGCATCCATAGGAACTCAGAATTCAGATAGTATTATTGATTCTCATAGTGTAGTATGTTGATTCTTGAACACAGTTATTTTATGAGTCTTGGCCATGGCCCTAAGCACTTTGTTTTCCAGTATTACCACCAGATACATAAATGCCACAGACACATGACTAGGTGAACCTTTTCAGATTGTGACTCAGCTTTGCTAGAGTCCCCAGTCAGAGGTGTCCAGAGCTCTTGAGCACACTCTTTTTGCCTTGGATCACGACTTTAACCACTCAGTCTCAAGTTTGTAACTTGGACCTGCATGCCACAAGCACATGGTTAGGGACAGCTTGGTTTAGCCGCTTAGGCCTGGAACTATTTCCTTAGGCCCTCCTATCCACTGATGCTCAAAGCCTTGGATCCTTTTCACCCTTGCCTTTTGGTTTTAAGGGCTGTTTGGCTTTTATTCCTTTTTATCAAAAAAAAAATTTTTTTTTGCTACTTTTTCTTGCTTCAAGAATCAATTTCATGATTTTTCAGATCATCAATAATATTTTTCGTGTTCCTCATTCTTTCAGGAGCCAATATTCATCAAATTCAAAGTACAAGTTATGCACTGTTCAAGCATTCATTCTGAGAACAAAAAATATTGCCACCACACATAGTTAATTATAATTTTTATCATTAAGAACTCGAAAAATATAGATTACTTCTTTATTCTAAAAAAAATCTACTACTTTATTCATGCCTGATGATGATGAGAAAAATAAATTATAGCTTAATTGGAAATAAATTCAAAATAGATATACTAATTACTACTACTACTACCACTATATATCTCTTAAGGTAAATTTCCATAATAACACTATCACAGAGTTAAAGCAAAAAAATTGGAACTCAACAACCTGTTGTTTTGCAGAGTAGATGTTCCTCTAATCTGTGGGGTGTTTTTCAAGGATTAATTTTTGGCGCTTCAGCTCCCTTAGATAACGCCCTTGCTCTTCCTGTTCCTTAAGCAGTTTGCAAAGCATGCTACTTTGATTGCTATGTTCTTCCCTTATTTGGTCCATAGCTTCTTGCAATTTGGAAATAGAAGCCTCAAGATGTCCCCAATATTCGAATTGAGGCAGTTCTGGGAGGGCTTCCTGTGCTCTCCTCTTGGCTGAATCATCTTGTTGCTGTTGTCTGACCATTGATATTCCAGTGATTGGCCTCTCAACTGGGATATACTCTGTTATTCCCATCTTCACTCCAGCATCTTTGCAGAGCATAGAAATTAAGCTTGGATAGGCCAATCTGGCGTCCTTGGAATTCCTGTTTGCTATTTTGTATAGCTCACATGAGATCAGTTGATGGACTTCTACTTCTTTTCCCAACATGATGCAGTGAATCATTACTGCTCTTTTAACAGTAACTTCAGAACGGTTGCTGGTGGGCAATATGGAACGCCCTATGAAATCTAGCCAGCCTCTGGCTACTGGTTTTAGATCTTCTCTTTTGAGTTGATTTGGGATGCCAGTCGTGCTGGTGGTCCACCTGGCTTTAGGGATGCATATATCCTCTAGAATCTTGTCTAGACCTTTATTTACCATCATCATTCTCCTATTAAAGGAGTCTGGGTCATCTTTCAGTTGGGGAAGCTTAAATATCTCCCTGATCTTGTCAGGATGGGTATGAACAATCTTTCCTCTGACTAAGGTCCGATGGTCATAGAGAGCAGCTCCAATTATTCTTTGCCTGTCTGTCTGCCATAGATTAGCATAGAACTCCTGAACCATGTTCCTTCCCACTTTCGTTTCAGGATTGGCCAGAATTTTCCAGTTCCTGTTTCAAATTTGCTCTTGGATCTCCAGATATTCATCTTCTTTCAGATCAAATTTGACTTCCGGAATCACTGATATGTGACTCATTATCTTGTAGTAATGGTCTGAATGTTCTTTAGTTAAGAACTTCCCTTGATTCCAAAGTGGTTTTGGAGTGTTCTCTTTCTTGCCTCTTGGGGTGGGTTGTTTTCCTTTAGGAGCCATGAT